>NC_053024.1:297786697-297879508 GCF_003073215.2 Triticum urartu | reverse complement strand
GCACCTTCTCAACATCTGTGCAACCTATGGTGGTCAGCTCCCTTCCAATCTTGCAGAGCCAGTCATTAGCAACAATCGGCTCGGTGCTACTAGAGAACACCAACGGATTCAACCTTAGAAAGCGGGCTAAGTTGTTCACTGGAGGTGGTGGCGGTGGGTTTTTGTTGTTGTTGTTGTTGCCATGGTTCTGGACTAGCAACTGCATCAAGGCATTCTGCTATTGGATCGACTGAATGAGCTCTGGTGGGAAGGCGAATGCGAGGTCATGTCTCGGAGGCATCTAATAGGTTTAGAGGGGTGAGAACAGAATAGAGTGAGGTCTAAAGAGAGATTTCACTACCCATATGCACATGAAACAAACATATTCATTCCACACCACTCAATTCAAACAAGATCAAACAATCGATCTAAGCTACCATTACAAAAGCTTGTGGACTACTAATATATACATGGGAGAATACTAATGGTAATATGGTGGTTGACTAGAAATTTTGATCGGTGGAAGACTCCATGATATCCGCTCCAGCTTCGTCTTCATAATCATCATCGCTGTCGGGGTCGGAGTCTGTGTCGTCCAGTATGATGTAATCCTTTGAGCGAATGTCCACTCTAGGTTCAGGATCCCCCATGAATATTCCTAGTTTCTTCTTCAGGTCTTCGTTCTTCTCCAGTAGAACAGCAATTTCTTCTTCATATCCATCGTGTGTAGACTTGAGTTCTTCCTCCACCTCCATGTTCCGAGTCATCACCTTCTTCGTGTCTATCATGTTGGCGCACATCTGGTTCTCGTAGCGTCGGATGTGCTGGTTCAACTCCTGTATGTAGACTGCAATGGATCTATCCTTTCTCATGCGAATCATCTCCCATTGCTCATCTCGGCGTCCACATATCTGATAGGTGGTGTCCTTAAGATCCTTGCTGTACACCTCGCCTATGCGTCCAATGGCAATGTGGGCAGGCATGCTCTTTACTAGAATCCAGGTGGGTGCATCAAAGGAAAACTCGATAGGCTCGGTAACTGGCGTGAATGTTCTTCCTAGTACACGATCTTGAATTGTCCAGCACTCCTCTTCTGGTAAAGTGGCGGTGTAGGTTCTGGTAAAGCTTCGTATGCCAATGTTCAGGTACCTAGTGACTTCCTTCAAGTGTCGTCCGAAGGGTGTGTCGTCATCCGGTTGAGTGAACTTGTTCCTTAGGTCTGCCATCTATAGAGTAGAAATGGATAAGAGTCAGAAATGAGTAGAGAAGAGTATCATGTGGCTGTTCCTATTGGTCGCGTCCTACAGTCAGCGTGTGCTTAGATACCATCTTGTAGTGACCCGATCCCAATGGACCATAGTCTCTATGCTTAAGTGTCATTCCTGGATCTGTATTGCTGACACACACAGTACTCGAGGATTTATAACAGAGTTCAATCACACACTTATTACACGAGTGTCTCATAAAGAGTACTTATTACAATAATATGACTGAAGGCCATCTAAAATAGATAACAACGGAAGCTTCGAAGATAAATGAGTCCATCCAACTCCATGACAATACTAAGTGCATGACAACGACCTATCACACCTTACTCTTCGTCTGAAAATTCTGCAACATGATACATTGCAGCCGTGTAGGTCAGCACATGGAATATGCTGGCAAGATAACACCATAGAGAAATGAAGAAATAATAGCTATCCCTACATGCATATTTGGCTGGTGGAGGCTCTACGGTTATCATTGGCATAAAGCTAATTTTTCCTACAACAAAGGAATAATTTTTATTTACTACAAAGTTTAAATGAAATTATTGAGAAGGTTCCTCCAACTCAATCCCAAAATAATAATTATAACCCAACAGTTCCATTAAGTAAATTGATGAGATCAAATCAATAATTTAAGTACCAGATACTCAAGATGTCCATAACCGGGGACACGGCTAACCATGATTAGTTTATACACTCTGCAGAGGTTTGCGCACTTTTCCCCACAATACTTACCACATCCATAATCGGAAGATCGAGACATAGTCTTTCTGAAGCATTAACTCTTTACTCTAGGTAGACAGTACCACCTACTTTCCCCTACATCTGCTAGCCTACCACTGAAAGAGGTCACACAACTTACTCAACTATGCCAGTGGCCACAATGGCTTGTGGCTGCACACGGAAGTTTCTAGCATGAATAATCTTATGATCCCTTTGAGCCTGGGTGGCAAACCATAGGATGATCACACGGGTACTCCGGGATATCCTAGGACAACACTGGATTGCTCAAGGTGCCCACAACCAATCCACCCAGATGTGTATTAAAGTACCATCTTAAGTTTCCCTTAGTTAATAATAACTCTCACATCTTTCATTAATCTCACAAACCAATCCACGTCTACGAGCATAGCAAAGTAATGAAATCATAATGTAGTAACTCCCAGGGTTTTAATGTAAGGCAATAGGTTCCTACCTCATCAACCACTTCCCAATATCCAAATGTTATCACATCCTACTCATCCAATGTTTGAGGATTGAAACTAATGCATAAAAACTGGGTAATAAAGGGATATGATCAAAGTGTTACTTTCCTTGTTGACGATCAGAAAACCCTAGAGATTCATAGTAGCAAGCCTCACACTCTCGAAACTCTATCGTGAACAAACAATAGCATACATAAGCACTCAAACATAGGATGCAAAGGTAAAACCAAAAGAAAAGATATAAACTGAAAGTTCAAGTGACGTGCTTCGATGTGCAAAAAGAATCAATCGAATCGGAGTTACGAAACTCAAACTACGATCAAAAGAAGTTCAAATTCAAATCTACTTCAAACCAAATTTTAAATTTTCAAAATCATGTTCAAGTTCATTGTCTAGACAGAGGGGAACATGATGATGATTTTGGCATTGGTTCCACTAGATTTGGATAAACGAGCAAAAAGTAGTGAGGACTAATCTGCGAAAATTAAATTAAAAAGAAAAATATATCGGACGATGAAAGTAATTATGGATAGGTCCCTGGCCGAAAATTAAATTAAAAAGAAAAATCTATCGGACGAACGTACACTAGCAGAAACTAACGAACGAATTCATTGGTTAAAAGAGAAAATTAGGTGAACATTCGCTAATTAATGAAACCTAAAATAATAAAGGGCCAATTCCAGTTCTGCCCCTAACTCGAACCCACTACTCAGTTTTGCCCCTAATTTTCAGGTATGCTCAGTTTTGCCCCTCCGCCGTTAGTGTCACTTATAGAAATGCCCTTTTGCGCCGTTACCGTCCGGTCAAAGTACTTTGACCATCTAGAAAAAAATAGCAAAAAAAATCAAAAAAAATATGAAATTTGGTGGGATCGAAGATAGTCATGTCCGCAAGGCGCGTGCACATTTTTGTGTTGGTTGGACACTCCGGGAGCTCGTGGCAAAGGAAAACAAAAATAATTTATGCCTATGAACAGTAAATTCGAAAAAATAGCAAAAAAGTTCAAAAAAATTTGAATTTATTTGGCGTCAAAGAGGCTTGAGTGCACAAAGTGCTTGCAAGTTTTGGTGATCAAATGACGTACGGGGCGCTCTAGAGAAAAAAAAACAAAATAGTGCATTTTTTCGAAGTATTTTTGAGCTAAAATTTGTTTTTTTTCTCCACGAGCTACTACAATGTCCAAACACAACAAAAACGTGCACACATCTTGCGCACCTGAATATCTTGAGTCCCACGAAATTTCATATTTTTTTGATTTTTTTTCTATTTTTTTTGAATTTACTGCTCGCATGCGTACAAAATTTATGTTTTCCTTTGACACGAGCTCCCGGAGTGTCCGAACGGCATGAAAATGTGCACGCGCCTTGTGGACATGACTATCTTCGATCCCACCAAATTTCATATTTTTTTGATTTTTTTACTATTTTTTCAGGACGGTCAAAGACCTTTGACCGGACGGTAACGACAGAGAAGGGCATTTCTATAAGTGAAACTAACGGCGGAGGGGCAAAACTGAGCATACCTAAAAATTAGGGGCAAAACTGAGTAGTGGGTTCGAGTTAAGGGCATAGATGTAAATGTCCCAATAATAAAACCGATCTAAAAGAGTAAACCGAACCCTAAAAACCGGTCGGGTTTCTTCGGTTTTTACAGGTTCGGGTGAGGGAATCCGGCGGCGGCGGTGTTCTCTGGCGGTGGCGGCAGCGGCGTTGGGTGGCGACGGCGGCGGCGGTGGTGGCAGCCATAGGAGGCGGCGGGGAGCGGCGCGGGTGGTGCAAGCAGGCGGCGCGAGGCGACGGTACAAGCGGCGGCGGCAACGTGGGCAGGCGACGGCTTGGGGCGGCGGGGCACGGCTCGGTGGAGGAGGACCTCGGGCCTCGGCCCTATTTAAAGGGGCTAGGGGTGCTTGGGGAAGGGGCGAGCGGCGAGGAGGAGGAGTCTGGGTGGGACTCCGACGGCGGTCGGTTCTGGGCGCATGTCGGACTTGGGGAGGACGGTGGCGAGCCGGGCCGGCCCAGTTAGGATTTTTTTAATAATTTCGCCGAAAAAATTTCGAAAAAGTGAAAATAAATAAACATCCTAAATCCCAAAAATAATTTTCATGGTCCCCTACTAATATTTAGGACATCATGAACATTTTTCTTGGCTAAAATGCAAATTTTAAAAATGCAAATTTCCCTAATTTAACCAAATAAAATCCCGAATAAAATTCAAATAAAATACATATTTTTATTTAAAATTAAATTTCCATTATTTCCTCTGTTTTGAAGAAGTCATATTATCTTCTCTCATTATTTTATTTATTTTGATATAATTGGAAAAATAATTTCAAATAAAAATCACTTTGACCCAACTTACCAATTTTGAAAATTCAAAAATGGAATTTTATGAAAACCTCCAACTCTCTTATATGGTCCTTGAGTTGCTTAAGGTCTCTAGGATCAAAATTTCGAAATAAAATAAATTCAAAAATGCAAGAATCATGGATGCATATGATGACCTAATGATTAACATCCAAATTTAAAAATGGGATGTTACACTTTGAGTCATAGAGTTTTGTTGTGATGCCATGTTGTACTTGCACATATCGAGCATATTGTGTGTATGATTTGGAAATGCTTGGTATGTGTGGGATCCGACAATCTAGTTGTTTATTCCTGGTAGTCTCTCTTATGGGGAAATTTCTCCTAGTGCTTCCACTAAGCCATGGTAGCTTGCTACTGCTCGAGAACACATGGGATGATCGGCATGTGTCCTTCTTTGCTCCACTGTCCGTCCCTTCGGGGAAATGTCACGCGTTGTTCCTATAAGTCCTTGTAGCTTGTTACGACTTGGGTTCATACGTTGATGACCGGCACGTGCATTGCCGGGTCATGTATGCCTGTCCCTGTAAGTTAGTGCCACCTTGGGTTTACGACTAGTCATGTCGGCTCGGGTTCTCTGTCATATGGATGCTAGCGACACTATCATATACGTGAGCCAAAAGGCGCAAATGGTCCCGGGCCAGGTAAGGTGGCACCCGTGGGAATACCGTGTGTGAGGCCACAAAGTGATATGATGTGTTACATGCTAGATCGATGTGACTTAGGATTGAGGTCCTGACAGCTTTGGTATCAGAGCCTGACTGCCTGTAGGATTACCAAGCCAAACTGGTCGAAGTCGAGTCTAGAAATTCTTTAGCTATATATGGAAATTGATTGTGGAAGGGAACGTAAGGCTCTTTTTACTCCTTTACCCTATGTTCCTCTGATCTAAGTCATCCTCTTCTCTTCTACGGGGATTAAGAACTAGGCTTCTCATTCTTCTATCAGGATCACATGTTACTAACCTGTAGACTTATAGAAATGATGGATTTAAGTCTCAGTTTAGTTCTAGTACTTATGTGTGTTAACAGCTGGCATCTGAACCTTAGCATTATGATGTTGAGTGGTTATGCCACCATTTTGCAGGATATTTCAAAAACTTTTTGAGCATTTACAGCCGTTAGCTATCCGAGTTGTGCCACGTCTCTAAACAATCTAATGCATTTGCAAATCTTCCCTCCCTATTCCTGGTGTCCTTTTGGGCCATATTGAGGACACTAAACGGTTTGTTGAGGTACTCCATTGCCTTGACATATATGTTGAAGCTATTATTATGACACCAGGGTATCTTAATGAACCAGCCAGTAATCTAGCAATGCTTTGTATTTCGAGTGTGATGATTCTAGCCACCATTCTTGAGAGCATCCACTAATCACTACAAAAAAATACACTTCCATGATGATACGTGTTTGTCATAGTAGGTCGCGTTTTTTGTCATGCATGTACATCCATGACAAATTTATGACAGAATCAAGATAGTCATACATGTGCTGTCGTAGAAGTGTTCCATGACATTGCCAAAATTATCATCACGGAAGTGTCCACTTCCATGACGATAAATCGTGCATCACAGAAGTGCTTTCGTCAAGGGTGACCAACACGTGGCATCCACCGTAACGGAACGCCATTAATCTATCGGGTCGGATTTTGGATCCGATAACCCGTTAAAAGCCACGACCAATGTCGATTTCCACGTGTAAAATTCTCATTGGCTGACGGATCCACGCGTCAGCTCCACATTGGCACAGGTGTCACTCATCCAACGGTCGAGATGGGCCTATGATATGTTGACACGTGTACCGGCCCAAAAGTGGCCCACAAAGTTTAAATGGCCCGGCCCAACCGAAGGCCCATAAGATTTAGCGGACCATAATGGGCCGGTCCAGCTAAAGGCCACACGATTTTGCAGACCATAATGGGCCGGCCCAGCTAAAGGCCCATAAGATTCTGCGGACCACAATGGGTCGGCCCAGCTAAAGGCCCACAAGATTCTGCAGACCTGATGAGGACATCAATACCATTGTTACACCCACAGCCCCTACTGTTACATATACTGGACCAATTACTAGAGCTCGCGGACGCCAATTAAATTACCAGGTACTTTCGTTTCTTGGTAATGATTCTAATGTTCATGAGATTATGATGCTGCCTAAATTGGATACATTTGTTTTGCTTACAAATGAAGGTCCTAGCTTGGAGAAGGATGAACATTGGAGCAAGAACACGAATGGAGTTGATGGTATGCGCAAGGGGATCAAGAACGGAGTTACAAGTGATGATTTCAGGACTTTGAAGCCGCCATAAGGAGTGCATGGAGCCTTGGACGAAATATACAAGATGCCACTTCATAATATTCGTCCATAGGCTATTCTAGGTGCTGCGTCACCTTATTAATGGGCCAGGCCCATGTAATTTCGAAATACTTAAGTATAGGCTATTTTTAGAGTCCGTATGTGTGGGGGAACAAGAGTTAGGGTTGGTTTCGGACCCCACCCTCAAGGGCCACGAAATTCCCCTCTCTTCCTCCATATATACAGCCCTTAGGGCGTCGTTTAGACTTGGGTTTTGTTTAGATTAAAAGTTCGCCATAGCTGCAACTTCGCGTACTTCGTTTGTGTCCAACGACCAGACCAAGACGTCACAGAACCCCACCTTGATCAATAAAGCTTTCATCTTATATTCGCAATATCCAGATTGCAATCTCAGCTTCTTGCTTGTTCTTTGTTTGCTCGCAGGAAACAGGCCCTCGTGGTCAGGTTGATCGTGCTCCGGCGTGGTCAATAACCCCTCGGAAGTTGGTTTAGCGATTGCTAAGGCGCGACGTCTCGCACGTTCGTAGTCGGATCGTCAAGGTCGACTCCCACAGAAAACGATAGCCACCATCTCATCGAAACATCGGGACACCTTTGCCTCTATCAAGACGATAATGGACCGGCCCAGCTAAAGGCCCAACATTCTCTGTCAAATCGGCCCGTGAACGGCCTGTCCTAAACTTGTCATCAACGCGGCCCATGGTCACTTCTGGCCTGTTAACAGTCCTCTAAGTAATTGGGCCGCATTACGACCCAGTGTATTTCCGGCCTGTTAAAGGTTCGGGTTCATTTGGGCCCATTTACAGGCCATCAAAACTTTCGGCCCATAAACGACCGTGAAGGATTTGGGTCATATTCGGCCATGTCTGACATTCGGCCTGTTAGAGGCCCACTATAGCTTTGTCCACTTTCGGCCTGTTAATGCCGGACGTAAACCATGGGCCATATGTGTCCCAACGTCATATCGGGCCCATTAGCGGCCCATATAAAAATGACGATAATCTAGCCCGACCGAAGTTCCGGCCTGTTAAAGGCCCATGTATTAGGTCGGTGCATTTACGGCCCGTCCGAATTTCGGCCTGTCAAAGATCCGCATCGTAAATGGGCCACCATGTCGGCCTGCTAAGTCCAGTGGGTTATTTGGCACAATTAGGGCCCAATCTCACTTTCGGTCTATTAAAGGCCCATGTTTTTATTGCTCGAGATATTTAAACCTGTAAACGGCCTATTTTTACTGAGGGCCCAAATTATGTTTAGGCCTGTTAAAGGACCACTATGGTCAGAGGCCTACCAGAAAAATACGAAAGCTTATGCCGATTTAGGCCCAGATATTTTTAGTGGGCTACATGCCAATTTCGGCCCGTAATCGTTTTTAGCCCAATTGGAATGGGCCCGACGAATGTTGGCATGTTGGGCTCCTACGAAGCTTTAGGCCGAATACATTACTAAGATAAACCTACACTATACAAAAATAGCGTCGTAATTACTGCAGCCTGAGGCAGCATCATAAATGGTGTATCACAACAAAAATAAATTCCAACCATACAACAAAAGGCCTGTTGGCATAAAGTTTACAGTCCTTCCAAATAAAAGCACCATCAGATGTATAGAAGCACAGATCATTTGACCTGAGTGCTAATGTTTCAGGCTGTAGAATCTGATGGAGCAGCACGATCTCCACCTTTTTTCCGCCATTGCTCTTGAACAACGAAGCGAATGTCTGATAGTCTGGTTTAAAAACCATTCATATCTTGACGACCTTTCTCAACCACTATTCTTGTTTCCGAAACAACATCCATCAGGGATTGGACTTGTGTCTGGAGCATAGATATATCACTCTGTCTAGCAGGAAGATTTTGTTCAGTAGGTGATTTGGACGAGGTTACCTTGACAACCAACCCAGAATTACGCAGGAAGGTGCTTTTTGCACTGTTAGTGGAGAGATACTGACGCACTGCAGCAAGCGATGACATTGTGCCTGTAGTAGGCTCATCACCTTCAGGTGGTTGTGGCTGTTCAATCATTTGTTCCATAGCTTCCTGAAAGTTTGAACTTGTAGATTAGAGTACCAGATAAGTTACTAATGAGACAAAAACAAACAAAGTAGGTTAAACGTTTATACATAACTTATTTTGGTGAACTACTGTAATACATTAGCATGTATTGTAGTTCCAACTACATAATAAAATCACTTTTGAAACATATGTCCATGTAGCATGCCTACTGTATTGTCTATTTCCTCACATTCATTGACATTTAAGGATAAAGAGACATGGTTTAAAGTAGGATGAACATAGTATGACATCATTCATATCATGGGCAAATAGATATAAAACAAACAGGCTATTTTATCATTGTGTGCGCACATGAACATAACAACTAGATTAGAGATCAAGACCAAAGGAATATCCTTCATCTCTTTTAAACCATGTAAGGTGAAAAGATACGTTAAGACAACTGTGAATAAAAGTGAACAGATTAACAGACATTGGCTGCAAACCAAGTAGTTAAATGAACACATCACAGTACCAATCAGTTCAAGGCAGGAGGAGTAAAAGGACTTACAATAGCGGCTTGAACTGGTGTGCTGATGCCCTTCATCTTGCTGGTGTGGCAATCCTTGAAGATTTGCACTGCATTCGGTTCAGGTTCTTTTTGGTCCGCACGGGCTTTCCTCTGTATTTGGAACAAGTCAATATAGATACGATAATATGGCACAAAAAAAGAAGGAAGTAGCAGCTATTTACAAGAGCCTCGCAGTGTGCAATATAGCTACGAGATCCTGTTGTCTATTGGAATTTCACTTTAGAACGGTTGGTTTTGTTCTTCAAACAGTTAGCCTAGAAGAAGATACACTTGTAAGGTACATACATAAATACAAGTTCAATATGTGGTCTGATCAAATACATATAGCCTACTTGATATTTTGGATCAGACCAGTGTTTAACGAGGGCTGTCTAGTCTTCATCTGTAATATATTCCACTGGAGATGTTTGGGCGATTTCATTGTTAGCCTTGCCTTCAAAGTGAGATTTTCTAAGGTGGTACCGATACTGTCGTAGAGCAGACTGAAAAACATGAGTGCATGCTTGTTTAGTTGCATCATCTTTCGGATCCAACTTGAACCTCATCTGTTGAAAAAAGAATGTGAGTCTTATTAGGAGGAAGCTAGAAAGTATGGGACAGAGCAAGACAATATTACTAATTGCGATGAATAACATTACTTACGGATAAATGGTCAAGGAAGGTGTTAAACTGGGTATTGTCTTTCTCATTCCTGTACTGGATCCATGTTCGGAGGATACATGCATGACACCTAACGGCAACGGCTGCCTCTGATACTAACTTGGCTGACTCTGTAGTATCACGTGGCCTTTTTAAACCTGCCTCAAAATGGATCTCCATTCTTCCTCCTTTAGATTTTGTTAATCTGTCAAGCATTATCCCTGATGTCTGTTTCCTCTTGCGCCATGGTGCTAGTTCAACAGCGAATATGGAAAGTGTCAGTGTACATCAAACTGTGAGAGTACATATAAAGGAGCATGCAACTGCAACTTGACTCGGTCAGGTACCGTCTTGGTGTTGATGCTCATGAGGTTCATCTGATCTTGCCAAGTCCTGTTGTGTCAGCAGTGCTTCAGAAGTAGTGTTAGGTGTGAAGGCAGCTTGGGAACTGGCCAGTTCCGGAGCAAACAAACGAGTAACTGGTTGAGATGTAGGTACAGTTGAAGCGGATGCTGTAGCTGGTGGAGCAGGTGACACTGTGTTTGTACATTTAGCCGTTGGACTTGGACCTTCTACTGCACTATAAGTACCAGCAGAATCTCGACGGGAGAACCTTTTCCGTTTCACCCGATGAGTAACAACACTCCCTACTATATTATTTTCCTTGCTCTTTTTTGACTTTGCCATGTCAAGCTGTATCCACAACACAAAAGAATAAAATCACTCTTCAGAACTCATTGATGCATGATACAGACAAGCAATACTTTGATGTAAGACAACCGTATGAGGATGGAATATGTAAGAAAAATAGGACGGCATGCCATATTCACAGCTACAATGTGCAAACTAAGCATAAGGATTTTCAAGAAAATAGAAGTAATGCAAGATAGACACCATATGAAAGATGCAACCAATATTACTCTGCCAAGTTAAAAGTGTCTTGTCATAAGTGGCAATTCGAAAAATTAGAAGCAGTACAATGTAGAAATCAATGCAAGATGCAACCACTATCAAACTGCCATGTTAAAAGCGTCCAATCATGAGTGACTGATGCGGGATACACAACAACAGTACTTTGATGTAAGAACATGGTATGATAGATAGATGTAGTGTATTCTAGACACAAAAGGCCATATATGCACATGTATAACGTATAAACTCAGCAGGTGCAATTTAATCAAAATAGAAGAAATACAGGCTAGACAACATATGCAACATGAAACCAATTATCACACTGTCAACTTAGAGCAAGCACCTGCGATGGTGGAGTACGGGAGATGAACTCATCATGTAGACTTGGGACTTCAACTTCATTAGCAGTAGCAGTGGCAAATCTAGAGAGTCTCTGTTTGCGTCGGTCCGGAGGACCACCAACATCCCCTAACTTACTCTTTTCCTTCCTATTTTCTGATATTACCTTATGAAGTCAAAACCACAAGAAGATGAATAAAATTAGCTCTGCATAACTGGTTGATGCATGATACAGACGACCACTACTTTGATGTAAGGCAAGCGCAGGATAGGAGGATGGAATATATACAAAAAGACAACGTTTCATATTCACACGTACGATAGGAGGATGGAATATGTATGAAAAAATAGTAAGCGGGAGGCATTTCAACAAAATTAGAAGAAATGAAAGCTAGGCACCATATGAACATGCAACCAATATCACTCTATCAGGTAAGAAGTGTCTCGTCGTAAGTGCCATTTCAAGAAATTAGAAGCAATACAAGCTAGAAGACAATGCAAGATGCAACCTACATCACAGTCCCAAGTTAAATGTGTCTTATGGGTAAGTGATCGTTGCAGGTATAAGTTGTAAGCTACGCAGATGCAATTCAACATAATCAGAAGCAATACAAACTAGACATCATACGGAAAATGCAACCACGTATAACAGTTCCAAGTAAGAGCAAGAACCTATGATGGTGGAGTAGGGGAGATGTGCTCATCATGTACACGTATGTTCTAGAAACAGGAACACGTGTCATATTCACAGGCATTATGTGTAAAGTAAGCAGATGCAATTCAAGTTAGAAGCAATACAAGCTAGACATCATACGCAACATGCAACCACATATAATAGTGTCAAGTTAGAGCAAGCACCTGTGATGGTGGAGTAGGGGAGATGTGCTCATCATATACACAGCTACGTTGACTGTCCAGCCTTGTGTTGTCTTGCGAATCTTGTTGGGAGGATGGCGGAGTAGAATCTGTAGAGACCCCCTATTTGAGTTGCTCCGAAGGACCACCATCATCCACTGCCGGACTAATTTCTTTCAGCTGTAATGATTTTGCATTATGAAGTCAAACCGATAAGAAAAAGGAATAAAATTCGCTCTTCGGAACTCATTCATGCATGATACTAACGAACACTACTTGGATGAAAGGCAAACACATGATGCGAGGATGGAATATGTATGAAAAACAGGATGGTGTGACATATTCACACCTATGATGTGGTAACTAAGCAGAAGGCATTTCAACAAATTAGAAGCACTGCAAGCTAGACACCATATGAAAGATGCAACCAATATCACTCTGCCAACTTCAAACTGTATGGCGTTTCAACAAATTAGAAGCAGTACATGCTAGAAATCATATGCAAGACACAACCAATATCACAGTGGCGACTTAAAGGTGCCTTATCATAAATGAATGATGCGGGATATGCAAGAATAGTAGTATGATGTAGAAACAGGAACACATGTCATATTCACAGGCATTATGTGTAAAGTAAGCAGATGCAATTCAACAAAGTTAGAAGCAATACAAGCTAGACATCATACGCAACATGCAACCACATATAATAGTGCCAAGTTAGAGCAAGCACCTGTGATGGTGGAGTAGGGGAGATGTGCTCATCATCTACACAGCTACGTTGACTGTCTAGCCTTGCTTCTCTTGCGAATCTTGTTGGGAGGATGGCGGAGTAGAATTTGTAGAGAACCTCCGTTTCAGTTGCTCGGAAGGACCACCATCATCCAATGCCTTGCCAGTTTCCTTTACCTTTATTTATTTTGCATTGTGAGGTCATACCGACAAGAAAAAGGAATATCATTCGCTCTTCAGAACTCATTCATGCATGATACTGACGAACACTACTCTGATGAAAGGCAAAGTCATGATATGAGGATGGAATATGTACGAAAAAATGGACGGCTTGACATATTCACACCTATGATGTGGTAACTAAGAAGAAGGCACTTCAACAAATTAGAAACACTTCAAGACACCATATGGAAGGTGCAATCAATATCACTCTGTCGAGTTAAAACTTTCTCGTCATAGGTGGCGTTCATCAAACTAGAAGCAATACATGCTAGAAATCATATTCAAGACGTAAACCAATATCACACTACCAACTTAAAGGTGTCCCATCATAAGTGACTGATGCAGGATACACAAGAAGAGTAGTTTCATCTAAGAACATGGTGTGATAGACAGATATAGTATGTACCAAAAGCAGGAAAGCGTGTCATATTCACATGTATCATGTGTAAGCTAAGCAGATGCAGTTTACACTAATTAGGATCAATACGAGCTAGACACCATATGCAACATGCAACCAGATATCACACTGCCAAGTTAGAGCAAGCACCTTGGATGGTGGAGTAGGGGAGAAGAGACTTGGACCTTGTAATGCACTATCAGTACATGGAGAATCGGTACAGATGCTCCATTTACATTGCTGCAGAGGACCACCATCATCGCCTTCCTTCCTCTTTCTTGATTTTTCCTTGTCAAGTCAAACCCACAAGAAAAAGGAATAAAATTTGCTCTTCAGAACTCATTGATGCATGATACTGACGAACACTACTTTCATGTAAGGCAGCCGCATGATAGGAGGATGGAATATGTATGAAAAACAGGACGGCGTGACATATTGACATGTATGATGTATAAAGTGTAAACTAAGCACAAGGTGCTTGAACTTGTTAGAATCGATGCAAGCTAGAAACCATATGAAAGATGAAACCAATATCACTCTGCCAAATTAAAAGGGTGCCCTAACAAATGTATTTGACCAAATTAGAAGCAATACATGGCAACAGGCTAGAAATAATATGCAATATGCAACGAATAAAGGTGACTCATCATAAGTGATTGATGCAGGATACAGAAGAGAGGTAGTTTCATGTAAGAACAAGGTTAACACATAGATGTAGTTGTACCAAAAATAGGAAGGCATGTCATATTCACAAGCATAGTGTGTAAACTAAGCAGATGCAATTTACTCTAATTAGAAGCATTACAAGCTAGACACCGTATGCAACATGCAACCACATATCACACTGCGAAGTTATAGCAAGCACCTGTGATGGTGGTGTAGGGGAAGTGCGGTCTTCAGGTACAGAGCTACGTTCAATACCTTCATTAAGGCTTGCTGTTTCTTGAGAATCATGTGGAGAGGATGAAATTGCATTCTTTATAAGAGTATTGTGTCTCATATTAACCCACGCGGGTGATTATCTCATCATAAGCGATAGACGCAGGATACACAAGAACAGTAGTTTGATGTAAGAACATGGTGTAATAGGCAGATGTAGTATGTACCAAAAACAGGAAGGCGTGTCATATTCACATGTATAATGTGTAAGCTAAGGAGATGCAATTTAACAAATTAGGAGCATTGATGAGGGATACACAAGAAAAGTAGTTTGATGCAAGAACATGGTTAATAGAAAGACGTAGTATGTACCAAAAATAGGAAGGCATGTCATATTCACAAGTATAATGTGTTAACTAAGTAGATGCAATTTACCCTAATTAGAAGCATTACAAGGTAGACACCATATGCAACATGCAACCACATATCACACTGCCAAGTAAGAGCAAGCACCTGCGATGGTGGTGTGGGGGAATTGCGGTGATCAACTAGAGAGCTACGTTGACTATCTTCATTTAGCCTTGTTGTTTCTTGAGAATCATGTGGGGAGGATGACACTGCACTCTTTAAACGAGTAGGGCGTCTCACAGTAACCCACTCGGGTGACTGTCTCATCATAAGTGATTGACGAGGGATACAAAAGAGCATTAGTTTGATGTACGAACATGGTTAATAGACATATGTAGTATGTATCAAAACCAGGAAGGCATGTGATTATCAAAGGTATAATTTGTAAAGTAAGCAGATGCAATTTAACCAAATTGGAAGCAATACAAGCTAGACACCATATGCAACATGCAACCACATTTGACAGCGCGACGTTAAAGAAAGCACTTGGGATGGTTGTGTGTGGCAATTGAGATCATCAACTATAGAGCTACGTTTACTGTCTCCAACTGCTGACACTGCACCCATTAGAGCGCTGAAACGCTTAGTGCTTATCTTCGAATTACACTGGAGCGACTCTGTCTTTTCTTTTCTGCATTCATCAACACTGCGCCAGAGTTTGAAATACCCATGCATAAAAAACAATAGTGTGAGTATGGGTGAAGTGTGTGCACAATTAGTACAGTGTAAAGGTAGCAGATAGCAGGTCAATGAGAAATAAATGATGGGAGACATATGATAGCTCTACAACATGCATGGCACACTAAATTACTACAGGATTCTATGAAAATAACAGTCGACTGAAAGAAAATAGGTCAGTCCATTTTTTCTGCACCATCCGTTGTACAAAGAACGGGCAGATCGCCTTCATCTACCTCCAGCCAGTCAGTGTTGACGATCTTCCTCGAAACGTCGGCGACCACCGGCCCAGTATTCCTCCCCTACCTGTGCCCTCCCCTCGACCTCACTGCACCGCCATGCTTGGCACCCCCGGCCATCCATTCAAGCCCCGCCGACCTCCAGATCGGGCACAAGCAGCTCCTGCGCCCCACACCCCTATGATAGACACCGATGCGCCGCTTCCCCCGGGAATAGGTGGACTAGGTGCTCCGCGTGCCTAAGCGGGTGCTGCTTCTTTTAATTGCGGTTCGACTGACCCTGAATTGAAATCCATGTGGGCTACTGACCTCTAGCAAAGGTGAAATAGTAAAAGGGAGGAAACCTTGTGCATTTAGTATCACGAAGAAGATGCAGTAAGAAGCGCTCAACTAGTTTCTTTCATGGGATGAATACGGTGTGAGCGGAGACGTAAGATTTGCACGAATAAGGGAAGATGAGTACCTCTTTCTGCTGGCAGTGCTATGTCCTCCTTCTGTCTTTCCGACGATCTTCTTGTTGTTCGCCCAAAACCAGAAGTTGTGGAGGACGGTGCAGCCTTGGACGAACCCATGGCCAAGTTGTTGAGTGTGGTGCGGTGGCCGTCTGTCGGCGGCGGGGAAGAAGATCCGAGGTGGCAAACAATGGCGTAGCAGGAACAGCTCTGGTGCGGTGGACGGTTGCGACAGTGGAGCCGCAGCAGTGAGGCGCAGGACGGCGTGGTCGGAGTGGTTCTGGTATGGCGCACGTCGGCGTCGGCGTTGTGGAGGCAGCTCTGCCTTGGCTTCAACTGCTAAGTCCTTGAGGGCGTTGCGGTTGTGGTTGCGTTGGACGACGACGTTGGGGTACCGGCTCTGGCGTGATGGAGGAGGGCGGCGATGGGTTGACCGCTATGGGGTGGAGGACGGAGGAGGCTGGGGTTTCGCAGCTGGTGGAGAGGGCGTTTTCGCGCCCACGGAGTATGAATGGGGAAACGGAGGGAGGCGGGGAACTAAGGGGGAACAATGTTTTGGTTTGAGACGCGCTTGTTTGAAATTTGGGGAAAGTTACAAACATTGCCCCCATCTAAAATTTCGGACATATTGCGGGTTGGGGGTAGGACAGTCATGTCAGGTGTCCCAAATGTGGGCGGGATAGATTTCGGCCGAGTGCATGGGTAGGCGCCCACGGCGTATGAATGCTTCTCGGAGGCGGTTGAGACTGGCGTCTTGGTGAAGTTACAAACCTACCCCGGTTTAGACCTTTGGACATCGGGCCGATAGGCTACACGGGCCAGAGTCAGGACAGTAATTTCCTACCACCAAAACAGTAGTCTCGCGCGGTTTTGGGTGACCAGAGGCCTATTTGGCGCTTTGTTCAATATTTGGGAGCAGAAGCATTAACGTTTTCGGTTCTCTTGAATTGAACTTTCAGGATTTGTTAAACTTGACAAATCTTTACTCTTGAAAATCCTAAAGCTATGATTATTTTGGAATGGAGGGGGTACATTTGAATATACATTGTACACGAGTATATATTAAAAAATATGCAACTTACCTCAGTTCATGCATGGTTCCAGATATAATCTCCTTCGTTGCAAAAAAAAAGTTAGATATGCGTATGAATATATATAGCATGTTCAAACTCACAACAAAGATTGATGCCCCCTTTTACATCTGATTTACAAATGCCATTATCTCGGGTTCAAATAGATGAATGCACTTCCTATGAATTCGAATCTTCGAAACCCCCTTTATGTTGAATTCGACATGTATTCTATTTCGTAGCTAGCAATTTGGAATGTATGCATGCAAGTGACAAATGTATAAAGTGCTTCACACTAACAACATGGAGTGCACTAATTAATGTTTATATATGAATTGGAAAAGCATCCATTGCCTGTATTTCAAACTGCTCTCACTCTATGGATCGGTAATGTGAAATAAACACATGCACATGCTAGAATTCATTAGAGTATGGGTGTATGATAGACCGATTTTCGTCCATACGCAATTTGCAAAATTCATGATCTCATCCAAAAATAATAATGCCATTTATATTTTAATTTAATGCGTAGAACCGCCTTTTACACGTAGATGCACTATGCCTCGCCCTGTTCTCACAAACGCGTTATATATCTCTCTATCTAACGCATAAGTGCACACACTTTATATGCATCGACATTTCTCTTTCACACATGCTCACAATCTCTCTCAGGGTGTCAGGGTGTCTCACGCACATGCTCTCTCTGTTTCTCTCTCTCTCTCTTTCTGACTACTATGTACCACTCTTTTCACTAATCTCATTTGGAAAACACTATTTCTCTCACATGCATATATACACATGCACGGTCTCTACTAGCCCTCTATACGCACATATATGTGCCTACATGTCTCCCGCACGCACATTATCTTTAGGCCTCTCTCGCACACATTGCCCCCCCCGACACACCTCTCTCTTAGTAGTTGGCAGATATGATTTCAACATATCATTCAGTAGGATATCCCTGGCTGTTAGGCTGGATGGTAATACGAGGCAAAGTTTTACCCTAGTTCGGATCGAACCCTTGCAGTTGAAGAAAGAGCCTACTCCTGGTACTGTATATTAGTGATAGGGGTGTGTACAAAGTACAAGTGAATATCGGGCATTGTGCGTGTGTGTATACTATCGATGAACTAGCCCCCAAGCTTGTATAACATACTAAGGTCCTAGGGTTACAAATCATATATAGTCGGCTTATCACCAGTGGGGATAGAGTCCTCCGCGACTCTGGTAGCTTCGTGTTGTACGCCGAGTCCTCCACATGGGTCTTCATATAACACGTCTCGGTCCAACCTATATGTGGCGCAGGATGGAACCGACTCATGAGTCTTCATGTTGACCCACCACAACTAGAAATGATGTGCCCACCACACCACACACGCAATAGGCCACTAAGAAAATAAGCATATACAATAGTACAACAGTATCTAGCTCACGATACGTCTCCATAATTTGTTGATGACACTGACGGACTTTGCATTTGATGCATGCTCCGTATTTTGTTGACGACACTTACGGTCATTGTATTTGAAGCGAAAGCACGATATGGTCACTGGACTTCAGAATAAGCTCATCACGGTCACCACATACATTTTGTCGTGCTAACCAACATGTGGTTGGATTGTTAGAGGACAATGGTTTCTCGAGCCCACCAAGGTTAAAGTCTCGGTGCTCGCATTTATCTTGTGTTAATTTCAGTATTTTCCGACGATGTACGTTCAGTGGGAGGAGATGTTCCACTCGACTATGAGGCGCCTATGGTGACTTCATAAAATCTCAAGATCATATATGCTGGCCCACTCTCTCGAAGGTTCTCATAGGGGTAGGGTTCGCATGTGTGCGCTTATAGCGGTCAGTGCTTGCGCGTATATATGAGCCCTTGCGTCTGTACCGTGTTAAACAAATACATATCATGATTATACGGTCAATGGCTCACCCGTATGATGAAGCTATGTACCTAGGGTAGGATCATGGACCTGTCCTAACCGCCCTACCCAAGGACATCTCTAGAAGAAAACACCTTCCAATCGAGTTGGAGGTGTTCCACTCGGCAGACTCGAAGACACTCGACCAAGAAGCAATCACTTGACCAAGATCCAACCACTCGACGGCCAGGAGACCTAAAGTCACTCCGCATGCTAACGGTCGGTCATTAAGTAGCTTTTATGGTCATCATAGCACTTTATTAGGGGCGTTACCAGTAACGCCCGACCTTAATGTATTTGAAACCCTGCATAACTGAGGGCCGGAGGGGTCTGGCGAACTCTATATAAGCCACCCCCTCCTCAGTGTAAAGGGTTCGCACCCCTGTAATTCGTACACACATAATCCAGTCGACCGCCTTCGGGCTCCGAGACGTAGGGCTATTACTTCCTCTGAGAAGGGCCCGAACTCATAAACCTCGTGTGCTTACAACTACTCCATAGCTAAGATCTTGCCTCTCCATACCTACCCCCCTACATTACTGTCAGACCTAGAACTACGACACCGTACAACTCCATATTTTGTTGATGACATAATCAATTGACCAGTCAAACATTCCACGCGGTGCAACTAGTGTTGCACCATCTGGGCGCGTAACCGTGGGGCTCACCTGTCAGCCCGTATATGAAAGAAAGAAATGGTAGTTTGAGTCTGTACTGTGTTAATAAAATAGGAGTATATTTTAGGGTGATCATACAGTCACTGGCTCACCATACAGCTCCGTAATTTGTTGATAACACGATCAATTGACCAGTCAAACGGTCCACATTCAGCAGCGCACATTACCATAGGGCCCACCCGTCAGCGCGTATATGAAGGACAGAAATGGTAATAAATTAGTGGTCGGTGGGTATTCGAAGTCGTGAGGCCTCTGGTTGGCAGTCACCGGCGGTTGGGGGGCGTTCATTGGGCGGTGGGGTGGGGATCCCCGCAGAAAAAGCTCTGCGGGGGGGGGGGGGGGCTAGAGGGATGGCCCGGTGCGGCGGCGGACCGACGGCGGGGAGTGGTTTCGGGGAGGGCGGGCCGGCCGCGGGCGGCGGGGGCTGGCGGCTCAAGGGGGTGGAGTTTGATGATAAACTGGAGGCCCTTGATTTTGTATCCAACGGCTGGAAAATCTAATGACCAGAGATGAAAAAGTCAGTCGACTGACGTGTAGCCTCACCCGGCACGTACACATGCACGCACACAAGACACGCACGCATGTAGGCGTGCAACACTGACACGTACACACGCACGCATGCTGGCGTGCAACACTGACACGTACACATGCACTCACGAACACACGCACGTACGCACCCATGCATGCAACACTGAAACGTACCCTTGCACGCACACAACACTCGCACGCTTGCATGCACACAACACACGATCCAAGACACACGCTCAACCTATACGTGCATGCACCCTTTGTTAAAGACATGGATTGTTATGGGTATTAATCAATCTTATCTGTGATAAGCAGAACATTGATGTTTGCAGTGGTCTTTATGAATCACAACGTATCGAATGGGCTATCAACATTGTAGGCTTATCTACATGAAAAAGATGACGTCACACTCAATGAACAATCATCGGTTTATGAAATGCCCGCTTCTGACTGCCCTGGCCCACCAAAGGTTCCTCTTCTGTGCGCTGACTACGTTGGGTCACTGACATGCATGCCATGCACCCAAAGATCCCACACATCAGTGGAAGAACGGCACGGTGTTCTAGGTTAGAGTCGAGGGCGCCACTCGCGGCACGCCCGACTGAACACGCTGTCGTGTCGCATTCGAACGCCTCCATGAAACCCGCCCATGTGGAAGCCGAGAAACCCACTCTGGACACACGTCCGTTCATGACCGGGCCGGCGTTAAATGCAACGCCGGCCGAGCTCCTCCCGTCCATCGTCTATTTAATCTCCTATTTAAATGAGGCCAAACGCCGGCCAAGAATCGCACACCTCCGCCGCTCCCTTATCTCCTCCACCATTTTGTCCACTCTTACAATGGCTTACGAAGAGTAGTTATTCCGCATCCAAGCCGGCTGGGTAGCCCGCCGGATACGAGCTATGCAGCTCGCTGATCCACCTCCCTCCCCTTTCCCGACGGAGCCAGTTGCCGCCCCAAGACGGCGCGCGGTTCAGCAACTCGCCGCTCCAGGCCAGCTCGATGAGGAGCGGCGCACGGGCGTCGTTGCTGCCGTCCACACTGCCGCCTTGTACCGCGTCTCCCGTTTCTGTGGCCGAGACTCCCATGCCGGCGGCCACGCCATGCAAGCAGCGACAGAAGCCGGGTGCGCGGAGAGCGACAAGTCGGTGGCCAGTGCCTCCGCGTCCGCCGCCATCATCGAGGAGAAGTAGAACACGGGAGGCCGCCGTCGCTTGGGTCCCATGAAGGCCACCGCGGAGGCGACGCCAGCGTACACAGCAGGTGTCTTGCCGGATCCTTTTGTTGCGAGGACCTTCGTCGACCCCGCATGGGCTCCACGGAAGAGGGGAATGTTAGGATGAACTCGAGCCGATGCCGGCCATGGAGGAGTAGTGGCTGGTGATGAACTCGAAGCGGTGCCGGCCACCATCATCTTCGGCACCAGCCAATGATATCAGTTGGGCAGTGGGTAAGCGAGCCGTCCTTTGCGCTGAAGCATATACCTCCGGGGCTCCCGGCAGTCTGGTGATCGTGCTGCCAGACATGAGGAACACAAATCGATCAGCGGGCGACCATTTAGGCCAGGTATTATATACCTGTGCTGTCCAGAACTAGCACCGCGTAGTTCATTTGGATGTAATGAAATCTGTCATGTTTGTATGAAAATCCGGTATTTTATATGATTTCCGTCGTTGTTTATATGAAATATCAGTTTGTCTAGGTGTTTGCGTGAATTTCATCCGGTTGGTTGAGTTGCTATCATAATGTGTGCGGCTACGGTTGGATGGCATAATTTGCGGGTCGCCGGTCAGTCTGCAGGCGGCTCGGGCGGCGTTGTGGGACAAAAAACACAGCTCGTGCGAGCTCGTCTCCAACGTGTGTGCTGGAGGATGCATGACAACATGAGCACTCGAGCCATTCCTCGTTCATCGGTGGCAAAGGCACCGGTGGACAAAAGGGTCACCAATATTTTGGCTACCCCGGGCAGGATCCAAACAGCCCCTCCCAGCAGGTTCAAATCCCTCGTTCGCCGTGGAATTTTGCCATGTGTTGTTTTCATGGACTAGCAAGATGCCCGTGCATTGCACGGAACATCAAGATGCATTTTTTACAAACTCCCGCATGCATGCAAGGGATAATTAATGTCCTCCTTTGCTAGTACCACGAGGCAAACATCATTAATATTGCATCGATTAGTGTTAGTGGCCTTGTGTATCTGCAAATTGTAATTTTGATAGTGGACCCTTGTATATAAAAATGGAGGGAGAAAGATTAGAGATAAGGTGAGGAGGAGTGGGGCGTGGTGGTGACTGGTGGTCGGACTGGGCGGAGGCATGGGGATGGACGGCGCATTATGTCTAGGTTTGTATCTCTCTCACACACACCCACGTAGGTGGGGGACGTGCACGAAGAGAAGAGGTGCACGCACGGCGCACGTACTCCCGTCTCTTTCCCAACCACACCCGCGCGGGTACACGATGGAGCTCATTTCTGTAGGAAAAAGGCAGCCCACGTGGTAATTTGGCACGTGTACTGGTTGTCCACTTGGTGGAGGGAGGATCGTCTACCACGGGTGAACAAACAAATTGCGACTTGACGCGTTATGTTTAATTAAAAAAAAGAGGCAAACCATGTGGGGCCTACCTTAGAGGCAAGGCTCTATACACTGGAATACTTTTGATGTGTCCCGTCAACTCGCAGAACGAGGAGAAGCTTTCTTAGTACGCCGTCTCCCCCGCCCACGGGTGCGGTGGCTCGCAGGATGAGGTGAAGCTTGCTTACGAGTACTACTACTACTACTACTACTACTACTACTACTACTACTACTACTACTACTACTACTACTACTACTACTACTACTACTACTACTACTCTACGCCTTTACGCCCGCTCCCTCGCCCACGCGTGCGGTGGCTCGTAGCACGAGGAGAAAATTTTACTACTCCCTCCGTTTACTCCTCGTCCCTACTACGTACTTTGGTTAGTACTCCCTCCATTTACTTATACAAGGCCACTATAAAAAAATACATTTTGCATCTATACAAGGCCACAAATAGTAATCGAGACAAAACTTACTACTCCCTCCTTTCCAGTTTATGGCTCAATTTCAAAATCTCTCGAACCAAGGTAGATGGTGAGTGGTCAAATTAATTTCGTAGTTTGCACAAGTAATTAGTACGCTCATTTTTCTCAAGAAGTTATGTTTGCCGAGGAATTAATTAGAACGAATGCATGAACGACCACTAAATTTCCATGAACCTGTACATGCATTGGTTAGTTTCCTCTTAACACTGCTTGCGTCGGGTGATCTAACGCACCTTGAAATCCAACATGTATGGTACTACTACTAGTATAGTAGAATTGATACTTAGCAAATGGAAAAACAAATGTTTTTTAGATGAGCCTGTAAACCCTAGTGGGTACGTACTCCGTAAAAACAGATTTTTCCAAAACTAAGTCGCTCCCTTTCATGAATTCTGTAGTATACTCCTCCGTCGACGCTCCCTTTCATGAATTCTGTACTTCCTGTCGCCGACACGTGGGACATATAGCAACCGGGTCGACGTGTCAAGCACCAAATAACAGTGCAGAACAGCAGGGGGGACGCACCCCACTCGTACCGGCCCAGTAGTAGTAATGAGCAATGAGACATCAAATCACAATGCCGCACCTTCTCAGACGGACGAAGCAACCATTATTTCACACTTCAGTTCACCATCATCTCAAACCACGTAGTATTGCTTCTGCCTCAAGAGGGACACGCGCATCGCCTTGGTACATCATGACACGTGGGACCGCATGACAAGCCATGCTCCCCCGCCGATCGCTCGGTAAAATCACCTCATTTTTACTATACTTCCTCCGTATCGGTTTACTACATGGCATGCATGTCGTTCTAGGTTGAGAATTTAGCTGGCTATATATGTGATGAAGAGTACTCTAGCCTTTTAAAATGTATACTTTTGTACAGTAGTACTATCGATGGATTGCACCATGGAGCAAAAACTGAAATTGAAAAAAAGGTGGTACATATAGAGAGCGCTTGTCGCCAAATTATGCATATAGTACTATTAAAAAAGCTAGTATGTGCTTAATTGGGGTGCTAAATTCTATTAAAGAAATACTAGTAGTATGTACATACTGAAGAGTTAAAGTAACGAGAACAAACATAACATAGTTCTGCTGGGGGCTCAGCACAACACACCCCTCAAATTAAACTAAGCACACCTAAAATTAAACTATGCAACTAATCCGGTAGACACCGCATTAGAAGTTTAGAACCACCATGAGCAACGACACTGCCACCTTACTCGGAGTCCTCGTCCACGTCCTTGACTTCGTCCTTGTCCCTCTCCCTCTTGGCCAATACTTCTTTGCTTGAACCACACACTTGGCTGTTGCTCTTCATCCAACCCTTGTAGATATTGAAGCAAAGGTAGCCATCCATTGCAGCATAGTGGATGTGGTCTATATCTAGTACATTCCGCTGCCATGCATGATCGATGAAACATGTGATGACGTTTCTCCAGTTTACGGTACGAAGGATGAACCATGGCTCCTGCCAGGGTCTGCATTGAAGGCTGACGAGAGGGCACCAGCCGATTCTTCTGGAGGTCGAAGTGGTTGCCTACAACGAGCCCTATCCGACCCAGGACTTCTTTGTCGTTCTTAAAGTCTACAGTAACGAATTTCACTATTTTGTCCTTGAGGAAGTTCTTAAAATCCTGGCACTCAACGTCGGCATGGCATATGTGGTAGACCAAGCAAACATTATGTACGCAAACCTGGATCACGGCGGGCTTCTTCCTCTCTTCGTCCTTTAGATCCTTCTCTCGTCCAGGACTGTGGTGTACTCAACATCTAGCCCAGCGACCCACTCATCATCTGAGTTTTCGAACATGCGTCTGAAGCGAGAAAGGCATCCTTTCACCGTCGCAGAAGAACGGGTGTAGATGACGTCGAACTCATCGCTGGTGATGGTTCAAACCTTGTACTCACCGCCGATCGTGGCGATTTTGGACGCCATGGATTTGGGAGGAGGGTTAGGATTAGTGGAACTGCCGTAATGTGAATGGATGGGACGACTTGGAGCGAACTGCCATAATATTGAAGGACGTGCGGGGACGAGTAGGAGCGAACTGCCAGCGTGCGAACGGCAGGGTAGTGGCTTTCCATTCTCCCATGATACGGGCTTCCGAGAGCCCTTGGATCTGAAATCAAACGATTGCATGGCGTGATTCTAGCCCTATGGATGAATATCCTATCCTGGAGGGTTATTCTGCAAATTTTCAGCAACTTAGCATGCGACCGTTTGATCTCAGATCGAAGGCTGCCAGCAACCCGTATCATGGTCGCGCCTACCACGACTGTCGCGTCGCTCGCGGTCGCGCCCTTGGAGATTTAACTGGTGCGTTAGGCTATCTGATGTTGGCATGTCATACATAGTCATCACTTAGTCACTCATACTACAACAAGGTTGGCTATAAGGTTGGCCTATAAGTGTATTTTTTTTACTCCTCTCTATCTCTTTCTTCGTACTCCCTCCGTCCCATAATATAAGAACGTTTTTGACACTAGTGTAGTGCCAAAAACATTCTTATATTATGGGACACAGGGAGTACTAGTATTTATTGCATTCGCCAAGGAGTGACCTCTTCCAATGAAATGGTTTTGCTAAGTTTGCTTCATTTAATTAGCTATAGACTCAAAATTGTCTTTTCACCTAGGTACACGCGCTTAGCACCGTTTCTTCCTTGGGTCACCAAACTAGTCTCTCTCTTCTTGATTAACTTGCCACATCAGACTTTATGCCTATGTGGCAAGCTTAAGCACCTATAGGAGCAAGTAAAAGTAAGTACAATAGTGCGCTTTACATGGCATTTTTGCATATGTGGAGGAAAGAGAGGCGAGGAAAAAGTGGAGAAGTGGGCTCTCATGCAAGAGCCAGCCTCTACTACATGGTGGAGCATTGGGAGAGGCACCTGTATGGAGGTGGTCAGGAATCGGGAGACTCACGCCGGTCGTAGCACCACAGTTAAAATGATAATGGCAAGTCAAATCACGGGGCCCCACCTGTCCAGCAGTAACTCGCTGTAAATCACACAGCCCTACATTTGCAGCAGCCTACTCCCTCGTCTTCTCGCGTCTCTGTCGAACCGACTAGGTGGAACTGCCCCGCCTACCGTGCAGGAAAAGCCCCGCCCTCGACTTTTAAATACAACTACATCTGCTTAAGAATCCAATGATATACTTTTTGTGACATAGTAACACATATTTAGTTAGTCAAATGGATGACCTAGAACTACCTGCAGGCCCTATAAACCGAGACGCCTAAAAATAAAAAAACCAAGAAGGAGAGGGTAGTTCAGCATGTATCTTTTTAGATCAATATAGTCGGGATTCACCAAGGAGCAAAACCAAGTGGTAGGCTGCTCCTGTCGTGTTGGCGTAGCAACTCAAGCAGGGTCAGTCCGCACACGAAATGGTGACACACTTAACAGGCCCCCTTTGGCCGACATGTGGCTCATCCACCGTCTTGTACCACGTGCGATGCACCAAATTATAGTTCGGAGTAGCGGTTGGAATTGGAGGCACCCCGGTCGTAGCGCCGCAGTAGTAGAAAATGAGCGATGAGGGGTCAAATCACAAAGCCCCATCTTTCCCGCATTAAGCTGGACGGACGAAGCAACCATCATTTCACTCTAGGGTGCAAGAGCATAAAGAAAAGAGAAAACAATGATGCATGCGGCAGCTACCTAGGGCACCCTAGGGTAGGGGTCTCCACTATAGATCCTTTTTTTGAAAGCGCCTCCACTACAAATCGGCTTCTCCCTCGTCCTCTTGAAGAAAACCGATGATGAGTGCGGCGGTAGGGTTTCTAGGAGTACTACGGCGTGCGGGGACACGTCGTAGTAAACGGGTTCGAGTCGACGCCTTAAATATGTGTGGCCCGCTTGGTTTTACGGGAACGAGGCAGCATTTTGGGTTCGGTGACCAGTGGAGATATAGTACGTACAAAAAATTGTGGACGTAGGTTCGACCGAAAGGCAATGATGCATGGGCCCTGCATTTTGATATACCCGGGGCCGCGTGAAATTTTCTACTCTACTCAAAACTAGTAAGGTACACATGTATTGAACGCATGAGATTTCGAAAGCAAATTATGAATAAATACACACTATAGCATGTAAAGCTTTGAGTCATATATGCATGATGTAGATGTCCGTTTAGTTCTTATAGTTCATCTCATTCAAAATCAATTAGTTTTATAAAAATGTTAAGATTCATGGGGTTGTGCATTGTAAATCATAAAGTAAAAAACAAATAATGGCAATTCATTTAGAAAATAATAATCAATTATGATACAGAAGATTCTAGAACAAAGGAGAAGTGCTTGTGTTTTGAGGTTTGTGCATTATGCTTAAGTTCAACCATGGAGTCTTCTAAATTGTACATGTGGCAGATCTGGTGGAATGTTGATGATATCCAACGGCCAGGAGTGCTCGGATTTGCCTATCTCTGCACTATCGGGTTAGCTTCATACAGCGACCATCTTTGAAAGTTATTGGCACACTATATAGTTCTTGTGCCATAGTTGCATGTTTTGGAAAAAAGCTACTAGTGGGTTGTACTATCTATTTAGGAATAGAAGATGTATACATGGAAGTTGTAGGGAAAGAGATGACATGGAGCATCTCAATTCCTATGAGTAGGGATTGAAAAGAGATGTCATTTGGTTCACATCGTAGGAACTTTTTTATTGAATCTAGAGATGACATGTATCTCAATTCCTATGAGGAGGAATTAGAAAAGAGATGTAATTTGGTTCATATCATAGGAACTTTTCTATTGAATATACGCTAATGTTTATTTTCCTTTGAAATTAAGGGAGTATAGGAATCCATTCATATGAACCAAGTGGCTCTAAAGCTATAGAAATGATATCATGTTTATTTCCTTTGAAATGTGGATTATATGAATCTATTTCTATGAACCAATTGGCTCTAAAGGAAAAAATCCTATAAAAATCATATCATATAGAGTTCCTATGATATTCCTCGACACTAAAGGATGCTTGAAATTGCTGCGGGTGATACGATGGTCTTTCTTTGTAGATTCCTCACCCATATTTATAGTTACCTCTCGCAGATGAATGAAATGATATATACATGGTATTCTACATGTGCAATTTGGTACACGAAAACTCGGTAAAAGTTTGCGAGGTTCGAATTTTCAATAAAGCTATATGAACAGCATTTCGGAATGAAGGGAGCATACGACAGTTGCTAACACTCACGTGGAAGATTTGTGTGTAGGATGAGTGGATGTTCTGTTAAATGACATGGCAAAACTGATACTGTCGGATGCCGATCTAACGGTTCTTACAGCGTTCGTCGGGAAAAGTCTTGTGGCGAACGTTTGTCGGATAATGATTTATGGACACATGCATTGCATTGATACGTTCCCCCCTCTCTCTCTCACGCACATGCACTCTCACGAGTCACGACTCTCCCGAGTCGTCTCGCAGACTCGCACGTCGCACCCACCATCTATCTGCAGGTAGACATCACGCACATATGTGCTCCTCACACCCTACCCTCAGAACTTCTAAAAAACAAAAGACGGGCGCACATTTTATTTTAGCTCACACGTCACACACTTATACTATTACTCTTGCGGCAAACGTTCTTCGGGCATAGTATAATGTACTCTCACGAAGAGAAGCGGTGCACGCACGCACTAGTTCTCTCACACCCACTCGCGGGTACACGTAGGAGCACATTTTTTTGAAGCTGGTACAACAAAATCACTCCACTATATATAAAAGTAGGAGCCTTAGCGCTTGCTTTATTAGGGTTCCTCTCGTTCACTCTCTCATGCTCTCCAGATCTAAGCAACACATAGGTGGCCACACTCTCTCTCAGCTCACGGCTGGTCACAAGTCCGGCCGGACAACCTCGACCGGGGTAGGGGTGTAGGTGCATCATTCACGCTGTCGTCGGCGGCGAGGGAGGAGACCAACGGCTGCCCGTGCGTCCCGATCGGCGGCCGTGCCGTTCTCTCCGAGAGAGCGCCGGCTCGGGAGGGCCTCCGACCCCTTCTTCCTCCCTGCGGTATTGTGGCCAAGATGCGGCCTCCCGACGCCGTCTTTGCCACATGCCGACGACCCTCAGGTATATATTCCTTCGAAACCTGCCTTGCTCTACTGCCCCAGCTCCCTTCGTGTGGATCCTTTTCTACTTCCGTCCGCTGTTCCAAAGCCACCTAGACTTCTACTATTATTAGAAGTAAAGCTAGTTCATACAGTCGACTCAAAGCGTTGGTTCAAACAGGGAAGAAAGTGGGAAAGTTGTAGCATGAATCTAGGACTTGGTTCTAAGAGGAAACGGGGGAAAGTAGTAATATCTGTCACTATTTAAATAACTGTATTTCGTATTTGCGCAAACAGGGATGTCTGTCTCCATATCGTTTCGGGATGTCTGTCTCCGTATGGTTTGTATCCGCGCAATCAAAAGCACACACCTCAGTTTTAGTACAACTGCGCAAAAAGAGATGGCTATCCCTCATTGCCGTCGTCTAACCTCCCGTCTTCAAGGTATCCCTACATTGGTAGTAACTAAGGTAGAATGACCAACGCAATCTAAAAGAAGCTGATTCATACGTTTTACTTCCTGATTGCAGTGTAGGGACAAGCGAAAACAACTGCATCCTAGTCCGGAATGCACTTTCTACCAGTTCATCCATGGACCGAGGACTAGCTGGCACGGCTGCACGGCGGTTTTTTGGACAGGTGCAGGGACAAGAGGCATTGTGGTCTGCTTATTTCTACAAATAGCAGTGCTTATATTTAGTGGAATGCACAAGCATTTCAGCTGGTCAGTACACTGCATGGTTCAGTTCAGCATTCCAGCTGAGACCACAATTATAATTGGTTATTCTAGAATGAGAGAACCTAACCCTGGATGGTGGCAACAAGAAAAAACTAGAGTGAACTCCAGGAAATTTAAGCCTGCCGAGAGGCCCTTTGCTCAGAGAAGCCTTGCTTATTTTTTCCTGATTTGTAAACCTTCTCACAACTTTGTCTTTTGCTGTGAACTAGTATATGTTTGTTATGTTCTATGAATCATTGAGATGTATAAAATTGTTTAACTTATGCTTTTCAAGTTTTTTATGAAGACGAGTTTAATGTGAGTGTTCCACATGAGCGCTGGACTAGCATGTGAACATTTGGAATTTATTACATTGTGGCCTCAATTAACTGCATGAACCACTATAACAAGATACATAGTTACTTATATGTCAGACATCAGATTGTTGATTGTTAGCTGGTCGATAGCCTAGTGTTGAAGCGAGCTGAGCCAATGTGCCGTGTTTTGCACAATTGCTTACAAGTGGGGTAGCACCAACAGTGTTTACAAGAACTTATGTATACGTCGGCGCACGGTTCTCGAACGAGTGCTATATTTCATCAAAACACACACTGCTCGTATGATAAACCGTGACAACTTATGTCTTACCATGCCATATTGATGAAAAAACTAGTAGGGACACATCTGTTTCGGCAACAATTACGATGGTTCTCACATGATTCACGGGCACACAAAAGTAGCAGCAGTTCCCATAGACAGATTCAAACAGAGTACTAGCCCCAGAGGGGTCGATAACAGGCAAGGTTCAGATAATTAGACACAATCCAAACTACTATTAAACACTAGCTGGGGCAACTATTTCATGCCTCGATCTAATTTGGGCTGGACACAAGACGGACCTTGCCATGAACATCATCGAGGACGTCCCGCAGCAGCTCAATCATGTGAACCTTCATGAAGACAACCTTGTGGCCTTGCCACAGATAAACTTGTTTGTGGAGGCATGCCACATCATCTTCCTGCGTAAGCTTGACAAGAACAATATGCCTCACAAACGAAGGAGTAGCTTTGAACTTGTGCTTCAGTACACCCTGGACAACACGTCTGACAACAGTGAGGCTGGAACACAACCTTCATTGGTATAACCGCAAATGGCTTCCAGGATCCAACAGCCTAAGAACTCTGTTTTCCCAGTGCGTATATTCAGGTCATCCGCCTCATAGCAAGTGACATGTACAACCACACAATCCTTGTTTGCATCAGGGCTCTAATTGAAACAGAAACAAATTTTGAATTACTTTTCAGTATAAGAAACACAAGTTATTTAAACTACTATGTATAGCATGGCATCGAAGCTAATAAAATTTTGCATTATTAATCACCACATACTTCCTTTTCTAAAAAAATCACCACATACTTAGATGAAAAACCACAATCGAGATCGGCAAAGAAGGAAATCACCTTGGGCAGCTCAGCGGGGGGGGGGGGGGGGCATATCCTCGAAGGGGGGCACTGCTCCTACAGTGCCACAGGGGCTGTAACCTCAAACGGGGCGTTGACCATCTCAGTAGTGGCCGTGAGCGTATCTGGGGTCCTCTTGGTGATTGCCTCCATCTTCTTGGAGCTCTCTGTCTCGTGGGGATCAGCCTCCCGCGTCTGCTCCAATATCAGCAGATCTTTGCCTGGTTCTCCTTGGTACATCATGAAACTGACGAATACTAGGAGACCACTGAAAGGAAAACACAATCGCAATGACAATGAAACAAAAAATAGAGTGAGGATCGGTTACTGCTTTGCAAAAGTTCTTTTTTTCTCTGAACGAAAATATACCAACATCACGGATCCGCTTACCTTCCCTTCGTTCGGAGAGAAGAACAGTGGCAGTTGTGAGTGTTGCCTTTCTTGAAGACGGTGAGGGAGAAGGGGATTCAGCAAAGAGTGAAATGATTGTTGCTTCGTCCGTCAAACTTAGACTGCGGGGAGGTGGGGTTTTGTGATACGACGACTCATTACTGCCACCCTACGACCGGGGTGACTCTCCGCCTGCATACTGCCTTCTAATTTGGTGGATGGCATTTGGGCCCACGCGCTGCATGGCCCGCATGTCGGTGAACAAAAGTATAACATCATTCAGTAGAGGAAGACGTTTCAATGACCTAGGAGGAGCCAGAAGCGGTAGAGTGTCTCCACTATACTAGTAGTAATTATTTTTCTGGGTAGCTGTAGAGTGTCTCCACTGTACTAGTAGTAATTGTTTCTCTGGGCCCAAGACAAAACAGCCCATCGACACTAGTAAATAGTAAAATCAATTCAAAATCCCATATATTTATTGAATTGACGGATGGGTATGTCGAAGAGCAAAAAAAGGAGTTTCAGGTGGGCAAAAGAGCTTCTGAACGTGCCGGGCTTCTATTTACAACATATTGTGGTCATAATCCAGTAAATTTTACGACCCGGGATGTTCATTCTATGGACCTGACCGATCCATTTGACTGTGACTGTCGAAAACAGTGCTGGAGTTTGATGTTGTTGCCCTTTTCAATCTGGTTTTTTTGTAAACCTGATGAACAATTAACCCTCGTGCTTTTGTACAGTTTGTAAGCTGGAGTTAGATGTTCCTGCCCTTTTCAACTCGGCTGTGACTATCATATTTTCTTTGAAACAAGGCAAATGGCTTGGCATTCGTTTAGTTTAGAGTGAAATATTGTAACAAATCCCAACCAAGGGAAATAACATCACTCTCGCCGGCTGCTTGAGCTCACTGTGCATTACAGAAGCCAAGTGATTAGCCCCCACCAGCACCCACAAACTTATTTCGAACTAGCACATCAAATAGGCTGTAAATTTTCATAGGAAAGGCTGCATGACCATGACAGATTTGGATTCTGACATTTGGGACCCATGAGGAAATAGCCTATCCAAGGTGGTGTCGACTTACTAGCCAGTCAATAAACGATTCTGCCTACCAGCCGTGGGATTGACATCCAACATGTGTCGTGTATCTTCTATCTCTTGTCTTCTTCTTCCTCCAGCCGCCCAAACCAAACCACCCTGTCGGCTCCGCCTGCTCCCGCCTCCCATGGCTGGCTGCGCCTCCGCCGCCCTACTGTACGTACCCTCCAATGTTGGCCAGTCCCTCCCTCTATTCCCCCACACGTCCTGTTATTCTCCGGCGATGTCAGCCCCAACATGCACCCGCGCCCGAACCAGTGAACCCTCGTACTCCCTTCCGCCTGCGACTGGACCGGCACATCTTCAATGGCTCCTGTTCGTTCCGTCCGAGGCCTCGCCGTCGTCCTCCGCCTTGCGGCCTTGGTTTGCCCGCCATGCGCGGTGCGCCGCCCTCTTGCATTGTCAACGTCGTCAACAACCGAGAGGAACAAGGAGATGACTGTACGTGGAGAGGATGACTGTAGGGACCCACCAGCGTCATGGCAGTACGCAAGCAAGTGCCTCTATAGTAGAAGCCCAAAAATATGCTTCCTCCTAATGGTTGGACATCTGGGGCTCACGCCATTGTCAACGTAGTCAATAAACGAGAGAATTACACTAAAAGCGGCTGACACCAGGGACCCAGCAAGTCGCGTAGTTTTTTTTGAGGAACAAGCAGTTGTTATTTATACTAGTTTTAGCAACGCATCAGGGTAACAACGGGGTTGTGCGGGGGCTGTGGCCCATCTAGCCAGGGTTTTATTTATGTTTACCACATCATGAGCCCAGTTGTATTTTTTTCTTGCTGAAAATGGCTAGCCCAGTTCTATTTTTTTTAAAGAAATACCCAAACAAGGCCTACTTGCTTTATCGGCCCTGCTGGGCTGCAAATCTTTGAAGACGAGGAGAGTTTCATTCGGTTTGCCTAGAAATGGGCTGTACATTTTTAAAACACATCCAACCGGGAATTAGTTTCAATTTTTTTCATTAGAAGATCTTAAATTCCATTGATTTTTATGCATGGACAATTATTTGGATTTTATATTTATATAAATTATTTTCAAAATAGTTTGAATGTGAATCGATATTTCTGGATTAAAAATAGTTGACCGCACTGAAATATGCAAAATTTCGTATAGTTTTTAACAGTGGCCACAATATGGGGTGTAATGCTAACAAAAAGAAGATGGGCTCCAAATAATTTCTTAAGAATTAGCAAATGGTCTGTACATTATTAGAAATAATGGTAGATGGGTTGTATGTTGTTTTCCACAGATTTGAGGCTGAGTTGTGCGCCTAGTAGAGGTTGACGCGTAAGCTTTCATAAAAAAAAGGTTAACGCACACGCAACACCCTGTCAACTTAGTCAACACACGAGAGCAGTGACTGTTGGATGTCCATCCAACGCCTGTCGTGCTTCTTCAATCTCTGCTCTTCATGCTCCAGCCGCTCAAACAAGCGCCGGCGGGACTTCCTGCTCCCTCCTCCCGCGGCCAGCTATGCTGCCACGCAGGCCTCACGGCCCCACCGTACTCCCATCGCTGGCCTAGCCATCCCTCTACTCACCCACACATGCTGTTATTCTCCGGCGACGGCAGACGAACCAGTAAACCCTCGTACTCCTCCGCGTGGGAAACAACTGTCGAGTATTCCCTGGCTAAATGTCGTTCCCTTCCTAGGCCTCGCCGTCGTCCACCGCCCTGGTGCTCTCGGCGTGGCCTGGTCAACATGGTCAATGAACGACATCCATCAGAAGTGGACTGTACGTGGAGAGGCTGACAGCTGGGTCCACGGCCGCACGCAAGGAAATGCCTCCTAATTATGCGCAAAATAATGATTCCTCCACCTGACAGCTAGGACCCACAGGAAGGGCCTCTGTATTTTGTGAAAAAAACGTTCCCCCCGCTGACAGGTCGGACCCACCAGCTATATCTTCGCACGCAAGGAAGTGCCTCCTTATTACGCCCAAAAAATTGAACACCCCCTGATAGCTAGGACCCACCATATTGTTGGGCTGACTTGTGGGCCTACTAAGTTGATGGGGACGGAGGGCTTTGTCAACTTAGTCAATACTCCAATGACCGTATGATGTCCATCCAACAACCATAGTGCTTCTTCAACCTCTGGTCTTCTTGCTCCAGCCGCCCAAAGCAGCACCGGTCGTGCCGCCTGCTCCTGCCTCTCATGGCCGGCTGAGCTACCGCGGAGGCCTCACCGCCCTCATACTACTCCCACCACTGGCCAGACCATCCCTCCACTCACCCACACCCCCTGTTATTCTGCGGCGACGATAGCCTCACACCGCAGTCGAACGAGTGAATGCTCGTACTCCTCTCCGCGTGGGCATCCACTGCCGCGTCTTGCCCGGCTGCGCGTCGTCCCCTTCCTAGGCCTCGCCATCGTCCACCGCCGTGGTGCTCTCGGCGCGGTGTGGTCAATGTGGTCAGCGACCGACTTCCATCAGAAGAGTACTGTACGTGGAGAGGCTGACAGCTGGGTCCACGACAGCCGCAAGGAAGTGCCTCCTTATTACACGGAAAATAATTATTCCTCCACCTGACAGCGGGGACCCATCGGACGGGCCACCAGTATTTTGTGAAAAAATCATTTCCCCCTGACTGTTGGGACCCATCGGACGGGCCATCGTATTTCGTGAAAAACGTTCCTCCCGCTGTCAGCTCGGACACACCAGAAGTGCCTCCTTATTATGCACAAAAAAAATGAATACACCCCCGGCTAGCTGGGACCCACCTTGGTGGTAGGCTGACTTGTGGGCCCACTAAGTTGATGGGGACGAAGGGCTTTGTCAACTTAGTCAATATGAACGATTCTAGCTCCAGTGACCGTACGATGTCCATCCAACGACCATAGTGTTTCTTCAACCTCTGGTCTTCTTGCTCTAGCCACCGAAAGCAGCGCCGGTCATGTCGCATGCTCCTGCCTCCCGTGGCCGGCTGTGCTGCCGCAGAGGCCTCACCGCCCCCTACTATTCCCATCGCTGGCTAGGCCCTGCTGCGACGGTAGCCTCACACCGCAGCCGAACCAGTGAACCCCCGTACTCCTCTCCGCGCGGGCTTCCACTGTCGCGTCTTCCCCAGCTCCGCGCCGTCCCCTTCCTAGGCCTCGTCGTCAACCACCGCCGTGGTGCTCTCCGCGCGGCGTGGTCAACGTGGTCAAAGAATGACTTCCATCGGAAGAGTACTGTACGTGGAGAGGCTGACAGCTGGGTCCACGGCCACAGCCTAGTTTTTTTGTGATTTGCCAAGTAAGTCGCTTTGTCAGGCCCGTTGGGCTGCAAATCTTTCAAGACGAGGAGAGCTTTCATTCGGCTGGCCGAGAAAATGGCCCATCAGTAATGAGAAATGGGCTGTACATTTTCGAAACACATCAAACCGGCAATTAGTTTCAAATATCTTTATTTTCTCATTTCAAGATTTTAAATTACATTAATTTTTATGCGTGGAGAATTTGTTGGATTTTATATTGATATACATTAATTTTTAAAATCAGTTTGAATGTGAGTCAAAATTTCGGGATTAAAAACAGTTCGGACCGCACCGAAATATGCAAAATTTCGTATAATGTTTTAACCGTGGCCACAATATGGGTTGTAATGCTAACAAAAAGAATATGGGCTCCAAAAAAACCGTAAGAATTAGCAAATGGGCTGTAAATTATTAGAAATAATAGCAGATGGGCCATATGCTATTTTCCACAGATTTGAGGTTTTCCTAAAAAAAGGTTGACGCACAAGCACTGACTGTTGGATGTCCATCTAACGGCCATCGTGCTTCTTCAATCTCTGCTCTTCCTGCTCCAGCCGCTCAAACAAGCGCCGGCGGGACTGCCTGCTCCCTCCTCCCCGCGGCCGGCTGTGCTGCCGCGCCGGCCTCACCGCCCCACCGTACTCCCATCGCCGGCCTAGCCATCCCTCTACTCACCCACACCTGCTGTTATTCTCCGGCGACGGCAGACGAAGCAGTAAACCCTCGTACATTCGTACTCCCCTCCGCGTGGGAAACAACTGCCGAGTCTTCCCTGCCTCCGTGTCGTCCCCTTCCTAGGCCTCCCGTCGTCCACCGCCGTGGTGCTCTCGGTGCGGCGTGGTTAATGTGGTCAACGACCGACTTCCATCGGAAGAGTACTGTGCGTGGAGACGCTGACAGCTGGGTCCATGGCCGCAGCAAGGAAGTGCCTCCTTATTACGCGCAAAATAATTATTCCTCCACCTGACAGCGGGGACCCATCGGACGGGCCACCGTATTTCGCAAAAAAAATGTTTCCCCCCGGACTGCTGGGACCCACCAGCTACACCTTCGCACGCAAGGAAGTGCGTCCGGGCAAAAAAACGATTCGCCCCCCTGACTGTTGGGACCCACCAGCTTCATCTTTGATGTGGAGCATCCCAAGGTCATCCCCATGGACCTACCATCGTCTCATCAAGTGCCGACCGGGCCCATGACTTGATCACGTGCAAGAGCCCTTGAAACCGAGGTGACATCTCTCCTCTCACAATTCCACTTCGATGCACATGAATCATGGCTACTACCTCATATGGATACCTTGTGCATACTTAGGTACAATGGAGAAGCTAAGGAGCAAGGACAAGAAGAAGAGGAAGATGGACGAGAAGATGGAGAAGAAGAAGAGCTGCAGGAAAATTCCCAGCCACCGGACGACCGACCGGGACTGGACGTCCGGCGCCTGAAGCGTCAGTCGAGCTCCAGCCAGCGGACGTCCGGCCCAGACCGGACGACCGGTGCCCCCGCACTCGAGATCATTGAGTGGACGTCCGGCCCCGACCGGACGACCGGCGCGACCGCACCCGAGCCAAAGTCAGCGGAAGTCCGGAGCCTCCGGACGTCCGCCCCCCCATCACAGAACGGAACCAGCGGACAACCGGAGCCTCCGGACGTCCGGCCCCGACCATCATCTCATCAAGTGCCGACCGGGCCCATGACTTGATCACATGCAAGAGCTAGGTTAGCATTGTGATAGCTCATTTGAGAGATAGAGCTACGCTCATCCATATCGGATCTACTCCTTGCGAGAGACCGCGGCCCCTCTTCGGAGAAGATCCACCTTTGGATTCAAGACCCCTTTCTAAGGGAAGATCCCCTTGTGGATTCAAGACCTCCTCACGGAGAAGAACCGGTTACCATGTATCGTCCCTAGTTGTCCGTGGATTCGTGTATCGTTCTATGTACTCGAGGATCTAGCCCATGTGTGACTTATTCGTGTCGGTTTAGTGATTTCCTCTTGTGTTTTCCTTCCGTTCATCCCCGTGTTCTTTGTATTTTCCCCGGGATCCGCTCCTTTCGTGAAAGATCGGGCGATTAGGGTCTCTACCCTACATCATCTTGGTATCATGAGCAAGGTTGATCATGATTTCGGATCCCCCCTCTTCGTTTTTTAGCTTGATTTTGTTGTTTTTCGTCCTAATCCAAAAATCCCCACAAAAATAGCCCCAAAAAATTTTCTTGTGTTTTGCGAGTTTTGACGATGTTTTGTTGGTTTTGATCCATGAATTTGTTGCGTTGCAAGTAGATCTAGCCTTCCCCCACCATCTCCACCTCGAAATTCCCCATATTCCGCCCAAAACCGCCTCTCAGATCTGAAATCTCGCGTTGACCCCGACCACTGGACGACTGTCACTTTCACCGGACGTCCGGCGACCCAGGTAGCACCGGACGTCCGACCCGACCAGACGACCGGCGACCGGACATCCGTCCACTACCGGACGACCGCTACTTCCAACACTTCATCCGCTACACCACCACCGACTTTCTGCAATCTTTGCCATTATCCCAACCCACACCACCACCTAACCGCTACCTACTCCGAAAATTTTGGTCGCCTTTGGTTTTGAGAATTTGAGTTGCAGTACCGTATCCTTTTGTGTTTCGGCTATCTAGGTACGGTTCGACATCGACACCACCGCCGCTCAGTTTCGCCATGGACGCGTCATCAACACCGGTCATCAACAACGACCACCTTGACTACGACTTGGTATTCGTGCCACCATTTTGACACCATACCGGAAGCAAGACCGGTAACCTCATCTTGGTATTGGACATATCACTCTTGCCATCACATTGTTAGCCATCATAGCCTCGTTTCCTTTGCGTTGCTTACCCATCGAGACTAGCCATTGAGTATTGCCGGCAACGAGACTTGTGCACTTTAGTGATCATACTTCCCATAGCATACATACATACATACATCATTGTTGCCTATATTGGTATCATCTCTTGTGTCACAAAGTTGCCATCACATACTCACTTGCTATCTTGGTTCGTCAAGCATCGCATAAGAAAAGAGCTCAAACATCAAAGAGCCAACCAAGCTTTTAAGCAAAGAGCTTTTAAGCAAGAACCATAACATCTTACAACATTAAGATTGTCATACTCGATCATCTTGGATCATATCATAGCAACACCTTGCAGAAAACATATTTGGGATAGAAGTCGTTGCATTTTTGCTAAGTAGGTTGTGCACAAGTTCTTGTATCCGCCTATCGTGCAATCATGCTAGCGTCTCTCTAGTGTTGTGCAACAAGAGCATTTTTGTGGATTCCACATTTTGGCTCACCCTTGGTTGCACAACCCCACTTGTCTTTTTGCGCGTGTGTTTCCGTGTACCGTATATGCTTGGTCTACTTGTTACAATGCATCTTGCGAATCTTCTCCAACATTAAAAATTGTGCCACCATCCTAACCAAGCTCCACCATAAGCTTCTACTTGTGTAGGTGTGAGAAACCGACGAGAATTCGTACCAATTGGGCTATTTCCTTGTCCTACATTGGAGTGATCATCGATTCACTTTCAACTTCGGTCAAGGTACATTTGGTATTTGTTGTTCTCTTTCTACCACTCACACTTGTCTTGGAATTATGGATAGGCCAAGTACTTCTACCAACCCACTCTTCATGGAGCAAGACGATGACATGAACTCCTTCGTTACCAAGAGTCACCTCTTTGGTGCACAACATGCTTTGCATCAAGAGCAACAAGCTATGAGTGAACACATCAACAACCTTGCCGCCGACTTGCGACTTTCCGAGCAACGTACAAGGGACTAATTCGACCACAAGCTCGACGATCACAAGCAAGAGAATGACGCACGGATGGACGAGATTCGCGCTTTGTTGCTCAATCGCTCTTCTTCCACTTCAAGAAGGAGCCGTTCAAGTCGCCATTCTGACTCAAGTACACCGACATCAAACACTCTTCGTCGAGCCGTGCACACCGACCGTCAAGGAAACCTCAATCCGCTTTGGGACACCGACTCTCAAGAACACCGGCGACGTCGAGCCGAAGAAGCCTTTGTGCTAGCTCGAGAACGACAACAACAACGCCAACATGAAGAGGAAGAACGCGCGTGTCTACACCAAAATGCACAAAATGCCGAGGCTCAACGTGAAGAACAACAACTCCGTGATGCTCAAGCACTTGAGGCGCAACAAGCTCTAAGTGATGCGAGTCGAGCCGTTGCCGACCGAGGCCGACAAGCCCGTGAAGAAGAGGAAACACTTCGCGAAGAACTTCATGAACGACGATTTAAAGCTCGCATGCATCGTCTAGTTCCCCCTCGAGCTCGACGCGAACCTCCACAAGCTCGCCAAGACCATCAAGTTCATCAAGCGCATGAAAACAATGGGAATCCTCCACGACAAGAGCAACACGAGGTTGACAACCCTCCGCGACAAGAGCACCACAAGTTGGACAATCATCTACAACATGGGCGTCATCATCCACGACCCCAACACAATGAAGAGCAATGCTATGGCAAGCTCAAGTTCACCATGCCCAAGTTCAACGGAAGCAACGATCCCGAAGAATACCTTTCATGGGCATTGAAAGTTGACAAGATCTTCCGTTTGCACAATTATGAAGAAGAGAAGAAGATCGCGATGGCATCCCTTGTGATGAGGACATGACTACCTTGGATACGACCAAAAATATTGCATACATGCATATTTGTCAGGTGATTTCTAATGCAAACTATTCAATAATCTATTTATGTTATCCAGAACAAAAATACTTCACACACTTTTGTGTTTTGTCTAATTGCAGGTGTATGGGACATTTGTACAATCCACATATGAAGACAAGGGAAAAGGAGAAGTTTAGGTTGTGTTCAAAAAGTCCTCTCACATCACTTTTGGGCTAAGAGAAGATAGAGTCCAAGTCTCTCACGTTCTGGATTCAGATTCGGACTGCACAGACATACCTGACTCAAAACGCCAACAACTTTTTCATACGGACTCCGAATTGGGTGATTCTTTTTTTGTTGGAACTAGATTTCGTGCTCTTTCCAACCCAATTGGATTCACCTTCAAATTCATCCGGAGCGTTGAGTTACGGACGAAACAATCTGACGTTGCAGCAGAATCCGAGTCAAACTATAAGCCCAAAGGTGTTGCATCACCTCCACTTGGGCCCATGAGCCTTGTACGACCTAGGGTTAGTTTTAGGCTGCCTTGGGACATCCTCCCACCTCCTTGGCCGCCACCCCTTGCTCCTATATAAGTAGATCCATCTAGTAGCTTTTTCCTTGGGATTTGTTTAGTTAAAAGTTAGCCATTGCAACTTCGTGTACTTCGTTTGTGTCCAACGACCAGACCAAGACCGCTTACGGATCCCCACCATTATCAATACCTCATATATATTTGCAATATTCAGATTGCTTTATCATATTCTTGCTCGTTCTTCGATTGCTTGCAGGAATAGACCTTCGTGGTCAGGCTGACCGTGCTTCCGGCATCGTCAGTAACCTCAGGAGATTGGTTTAGCGATTGCTAAGGCGCAACGTCGTGCACGTTTGTAGTCGGATCGTCAAAGTCGTCTCCACCAAATCGATAGTTATCATCTCATCGAAAGATCGGGACACCCTCGCCTCTATCAAGTGGTATCAGTTTTCAGGTTGCTCGGTGAGAATTTCCAGTTTTCCTAGATTAGATTTATTTTCTTACCTATTGTCCAAGAAAAAGCCACAAAAAAGAGTTAGATCTATTCATCCTTGGTCCAAGCCAGTCTGAGCCTTTGCAATTTTCTTTTCATTGCTTGCATAGTTGAATTATCGGTTGCATCGTCGTGTCGAGTTGCTGGTCTTAGTGTCTAGTTCGTTTAGAGTTTCGAGTTCTGTTCACATTAGTCACGCCACCGCTGCATCATTATCTCTTCCGCTGTCCACCACCCATCCATCAATTTCCACCACGTGCTACCCACCATTCATTGTCATAATAATAGTTGAGATCGTTCACATCTTCACTTGATCCAATCTGCATCTTATCTAGTTTGTTTTGGAAAGAGGGAGAAAAAAAGAGAGAAAAAAAAGAGAAAAAAGTCAGAGAAAAAAAGGAGAGAAAGAAAAAAAAGTGTGAGGAAAAAAAAGAGAAAAAAAACAAAATTCGGATCTTTTTAGACTCAATCTCGTAGTTGAATTCGGATTGGAATCTGTTTTGTGCACTGTTCAGTAAAACAGCTTGGCTGTTGTTTCACATCATTATCTTTACTGCCGTTGTGATCTTCACTTATATCTTGCTGTCCAGAGCTACTTAGTATCCTTCATTGATGCTGGTTGTGCTACGACGTGACCTCATTAGTGTTCTAGGCTCGCGTCTCTAGTTCGGTCTAGCCTAGGACCAGCACAGTACCGTCGTTGAGCGTTTATTCAACATTGCATCTCTGAATTGATTATTGCTAATCTTTTGCTACCATATATAGCCAACCCAGCTCCACATATTTCTACACCGTGTATACGCACGTTCCCCTGGCAATCGCTTTACACAATCTTCGGAGTTATTTGACACCGCTGGTTGCCTGTCACCACCTGCCGCATGGTAAGAACTTGTAAGATATTGATATTTGCTTTACTGTGAGCACTTTACAACCACATCCTAGTAGTTCATAGGAACATTATTCTCGAATTTTGGTTCTTGTTTCTACTAATCATGACAGGTTCCAGAGATAGAAGTTCTTGGACGACGGACACATCTTCACCATCACGAGAGTTGGGACAACACACACAAGCATATGGTCAGGTTATCTCTTTACCATCATTTGAGGGTAGATTTAATCCTGCTATTTATCTAGCTTGGGAGCTTGAAGTAGAACAAGTTTTTAGTCACCATGATTTTTCTGAACTTGAGAGAGTACGAGCTACCATTAGAGCATTTACTGGTTTTGCTTCTGTTTGGTGGAGTGTACATTGTAAGAAAAACATTGATAACCAACCCACAACTTGGAAAGTTTTGAAAGCTGTAATGAGACAACAATTTTTTCCTCCTTACTATCGTCGGTGAATTTGCGTTGCAAATTGGAGCAATTAAAACAAGGCAGTAACACTGTTCATGCTTACTACCAAGAGTTCAAATCTTATCTATGCATCATTGTGACATAGAAGAATCTGAGGATGATACAATGAATAGATTTTTTGGTGGTTTGAACCATGATATTCAGGCAAGATTTCGGTATATTCCTCGTTGCATTACTGGTATGTATGTCCGTGCTTGTACCTTTGAGAGACAGATACAGGAGGATGCATTGGGTGACTACAACAACTACTATTCCAGTTCATGCTCACCATCGCCGGTTGGTTACTCCACTATTGCACCTACTAGAGCAGCCCCACCTCGGATTGTGAGCGCAATATCATCTCAAGAGTATGGTACATTGTCAACGTCCGTACCTACATCAGCTACATCTCTGCGAGGTAACAGTAAAGGTATTGATGATATAACTTCACATGAGAATGAAGCATGCCTAGTTAACTTGAATGCATCATGTGTTGAGTTACCTGTTGATTTGAGCACACCACCTATTTTAGAGACTCTTGTTACTGTCATGAATGCGTCATGTGATCAAACAACTGAAATATCAACAATTTTGAGTGCACCCATTGAATTAACTGTTGATGCAAAAGAACCAATGTTTAATCATTTTGATATGACCTCTAATCTTGATGATGATTCTGTGTCCAATGACTTATTGCATGTTTGCTTATTTAAGCATTTGTAGCATCTAAATTTGATGCAAGTAAGGTTTATTCATCGAAGTTAGGATGGTTTAATGATGAACATTGCCAATCTTTTGAAGAGAATAAGAGCTTCACTTATATGTGCAAACCGAGTTCCAATATTTTCATGCCTTCTACTTCTTGTGATAATTTTTTGGCTTTAGATTTTATGAACAATGAAAGTTACTCATGTATACATGTGACATATGTGCAAAAATCAAGGGAAGTTAAAATGGATGACATATACATATACAACATGTACACCTTGTCTCTTTTGTTAGCCACATTTCAGATTAAGCAATGCCGAGGACGGCTTTGTTTTCAAAAAGGGGAGGATGATGAGGACATGACTACCTTGGATACGACCAAAAATATTGCATACATGCATATTTGTCAGGTGATTTCTAATGCAAACTATTCAATAATCTATTTATGTTATCCAGAACAAAAATACTTCACACACTTTTGTGTTTTGTCTAATTGCAGGTGTATGGGACATTTGTACAATCCACATATGAAGACAAGGGAAAAGGAGAAGTTTAGGTTGTGTTCAAAAAGTCCTCTCACGTCACTTTTGGGCCAAGAGAAGATAGAGTCCAAGTCTCTCACGTTCTGGATTCAGATTCGGACTGCACAGACATACCTGACTCAAAACGCCAACAACTTTTTCATACGGACTCCGAATTGGGTGATTCTTTTTTTGTTGGAAACTAGATTTCGTGATCTTTCCAACCCAATTGGATTAACCTTCAAATTCATCCGGAGCGTTGAGTTACGGACGAAACAATCTGACGTTGCAGCAGAATCCGAGTCAAACTACAAGCCCAAAGGTGTTGCATCACCTCCACTTGGGCCCATGAGCCTTGTACGACCTAGGGTTAGTTTTAGGATGCCTTGGGACATCCTCCCACCTCCTTGGCCGCCACCCCTTGCTCCTATATAAGTAGATCCATCTAGTAGCTTTTTCCTTAGGATTTGTTTAGTTAAAAGTTAGCCATTGCAACTTCGTGTACTTCGTTTGTGTCCAACGACCAGACCAAGACCGCTTATGGATCCCCACCATTATCAATACCTCATATATATTTGCAATATTCAGATTGCTTTATCATATTCTTGCTCGTTCTTCGATTGCTTGTAGGAATAGACCTTCGGGGTCAAGCTGACCGTGCTTCCGGCATCGTCAGTAACCTCAGAAGATTGGTTTAGCGATTGCTAAGGCGCAACGTCGTGCACGTTTGTAGTCGGATCGTCAAAGTCGTCTCCACCAAATCGATAGTTATCATCTCATCGAAAGATCGGGACCCTCGCCTCTATCACCTTGAGTTCCAAGAGTATGTCCACATTTGGTGGGAACAAGTCATTGAGCGCCGCGAGGCAAGAGGTGATCCACCCATCACTACTTGGGCACAAATGAAGGATGTCATGAGAGCACGATTCGTGCCTACCTACTACAACCGCGACCTCTTCAAGAAACTCCAACAACTCAAGCAAGGAACCAAGAGCATTGAAGAATACTACAAGGAGATGGAGATTGCAATGATAAGAGCCAATGTGACGGAAGATGATGAGCAAACTATGGCACGTTTCTTGAATGGACTCAATCATCCCATCAAGAAGATCGCCGACTTCCAACCATACTCAAATCTCATCGAGCTCGTGCACCAAGCTACCAAAGCGGAACGTCAAGTGGAAGATTGTCACACCCTAGTTTAGTTCAAGCATTAGAGTGTGCATCATGTTTAATTTCCTCCTAAATTTGAAATGCGGAACACAGAACCCCCAACACCCCCTGGAAACAATTAGGGTTTACTAAAATTATTTTCAATGAACCTGAAATGCCCTTCTAAAAAGTTCACTCCCTTTGTCTTGGGTTAGAACCTCTAGCAAAATTGGTGCACAATTTTCTAGGTCAACAGAAGGTCATTGAATTAAATCATAAGTATTTGAGTTTGGGCATTTAAATGCTATAAAATAATTTAAATGCTCAAATAATTCTGGAAATAAATGTTTGTTGTTGGAAATTTTCTAAACAGAGCCCACAATTATTTTTAGAATTTTTGGAAACATTTTAGTATTTTTAATAAAGCCCAACAGTTGCAGTTAAATAGAAAAAGAAAAACAAATCAAAAAAGAGAGAGGGAAACCACCTGGGACTTACCTGTGCTGGCCCAGCCGACTGGCCAGCGGCAGTCACCCCCTACCTCATGCCAGAAGGCAGGGGCGCGTGCTCGCCGCGCACCGGCCACCTCCTGCTTCTGCCGACGCCCTAGAGACGTCCAGGGATGCCACGCCGACCCCCACGTCCCCCCTCATCCTCCCTCACTCTCCCCCTCGTCTCCCTCACCCTCTCCCGCGATGGCCGAGCGCGTTCCTCGCCGCCGTTCGCCGTAGACGTCACCAGAGCCAACCCCTCGCCCCTCCGACATGCCCAATAGCTCCGCCTCGTCGCCCTGGACCTCTCCGCTGACCCACGCGACTCCAAACGCCGCCGAACGCCGTCTTCGCCCTCGTCTTCAACCTCGGGCACCCGAGCCGTCTCCGGTCGATTCGCCGCCGCCAGGACCTCCCCGAGCTCGCTGACCCCCTCTCCGACCCTGCTGTGAGCTCCTCTTCCTCTCCCCTAGCTCTCGTGCTCGTTTGGCCTCTGTAGTCGCCACTTCCACCGCACCCGAACGCTCCCCGCCGCCGGCCATGGCGCCGTCGTGGCCAGAGCCACAGTGGCTCAAAGCCAAGCTCACCGTTGTGCTCAGCGCAGCACCAGGAGCCCGTAGCCACCACCAGCTCTTTCTCCCGTGCACCGTAGCGTCGAAACCAACCCCGTCCGAACTCTGGCCGCCGCTGTCGAGCTCGCCGGCGTCGTTTCCGGCGTCCCCGTGTCCAACCACTTGCACCACTGGATGCGGCAGCTCCCCAGCTACGCGTAGCACGTCTCCACCGGCGATTTGGTCACTGGAGGACCAAATCCGAAGCTCTCCGCCGTCTCGGCCTCGCCGGCGGCTCAACGCCGGCGGGATTAGCCCCGCTGACCAGGGGTTTGACCCCAGGTTGACTTCCCTGAGTCAATGACAAGTGCCCCCTGCTAACTAAATCAAATTAGTTTAACTAAAAATAATTAGTTTAATTAACTACTGACACGTGGGACCCACTGGTCAGGTTGACCTGGATGTCCCCGTTGACCACTGACGTCACCCTGACGTAATGCTGATGCAGTAATTAAATTACTGGAATTATTCTTATACAGGAAATTCCAGAAAATAGTTCAAACTTCAAAAATTCATAGAAAATCAACCATAGCTCCAAATGCAAAGATTTATATATGAAAAATGATCAGAAAAATTCAATCTATCCATCTGTAATGGTTTCATGCATGACAAAACAAGTTTACCTTGCTATTTGTGCAGAATAAGGTAATGCACTAATAAGGCCATGTTTAATGAGCTAATATTTGAATCTTTGATTCAAATGAGTTCATCCCCTTCTGTTTTATCTTGGATTAGGCCAAGACACATTCATATTACCATGTCATAGCATGCATCATATTTTTGCATATCGTCATGTGTTGATTGTGTTCCGATGTGTTCTTCGTGGTAGGTTCTGCCTCCGAGGATATTCACGAGTATCCAACTGAAGGGCAGTATCCCACTACCACTCCATCAGGCAAGCAACCCATTGATCATTCCGATACAAACCCATGTTCTCGCTTCTGCTCTTGTTTACTGCATTAAGACAACGCGTTTCAAACTGTTGTGTGCTACGGTAGTTGAACCCTTATCCTCTGCATGACCTGTCATTGCCACAGTAACTAGATGAAACCCACTAGCATGTGTAGGAGTTGATTGAGCCATGTATGTGATTCCTACCTTGCTATGCCTGCTATGCTTAGAGTTGTGTTAGGTCTGGTTCATCTGGGTGATGGGCTAGAGTGAAATGCTTATGTCGGTAACGTGAGCGATGTGTTGAACATGTTTTGGTAAAGGTATTGATGAGAGGCCATGGAGTACATGGTGGGTTGTTTCATTGGGACCGTCCATAAGAACTGAGATCTGTATGTGTGATTTAAGATGCAGTTACTACCGTACATTGGGCCCAAAACCAATGGACCCTCTCGGCTTCTTAATCACCCTAGTACTCTGTCCAGGAGTTGCAAATAGTTTCTCGTGTTTGTAGGTTATGTGTTGGTGGCCGTGCGTAGCGCTGACCCTAGGGGTGGGCTATGTTGCGGTAGATACACCGTGGCACGGTGTACCGAGTCACCCGTTTGGTGTCTCGGGAACCCTGTTCACATCGTTCGGGGCCGTATGTGGAAACCTTGGCCGGACTCCCTGCGGATGGAACCTGGATAGGCGATAAACCTGGACTAGAGACTTAAGTGTTTAGGAAGGCCGTGGCCGACACCCTCGCTGGGCTTCCGCTTGAAGGTTGCTGAGTACATGTCGTGTAAACGGCGGTAAGTGGTGAAAGCGTGTATGAAGAAGTACACCCCTGCAGGGTATAAAACTATTCGAATAGCCGCGTCCGCGGTAAAGGACTACTTGGTTGCCTATACAGTTCATAGACAAGTTAATGGATACTACTAAAAGACTCAAGATAAGTGTGAGTACCGAGGATGGCCCTCTCGTAGGATGACGAGGGAGGATCCACGGTGGAGTATTGTGTTGGTGAGTAGTGGACTCGTGTGCGAAAACTATTTTACTAGTGAAGTTCCGTAGGATAGCTTAGCTAAGAGTCAAAGCTGGCTTGCTGCAATAACCCCACCACCCTCTTGAGAATGAGCATGTATATTAGGTTCTGATGTAAGACTTGCTGAGTACCTTTGTACTCATGATTGCTTAATTACTGTTTTCAGACGACAACACCGCCCCCTCTGATGGGTTCTACGTAGACCTTGACGTCGACGAGTGACTAGCCACCCAGGTGGTGATCCTGGCCATGGAGGGCCCTATGTAGATAGACAGGCTTCGAGAAGCCTTCTTTCTTTCTAGTGTCTGTACTCAGACTAGTTGCTTCCGCATGTGCTTGTTTGATTGTATGACTTGAGTGTCGGGTCATGTGACCCCTATCTGTATGAACATGTTATGTATGGCTCTCTGGAGCCTTTAAATAAAGTACTTGAGTTGTAGAGTTTTGTTGTGATGCCATGTTGTATGTACTCATATCGGGCATATTGTGTGTATGATTGAAATGCTTGGTATGAGTGGGATCCGACAATCTAGTAGTTTATCCTTGGCAACCTTTCTTATGGGGAAATGTAGTCTAGTGTTCCTCGAGCCATAGTAGTCCGCTACACCCGGTTCACCGGAGTCCTGCTAGCCCAGCACTACTGTTCAGGACACTTGACTGGCCGGCATGTGTTTCACTTTGTTCCTATGTCTGTCCCTTCAGGGAAATGTCACGCGGTGACTTCCGGAGTCCTGCCTAGCCTTCTACAGCCCGGTATCCTCGGAGTCCTATTAGCCCAGTGCTACAGCCCGGAATCACTCGCTGATGACCGACATGCTCTATGTGATTCATGTATGCCTTTCTCCATAGGTCTGTGCCGCTTTGGGTTCACGACTAGCCATGTCGGCCCGGGTTCTCTGTCATATGGATGCTAGCGACACTATCATATACGTGAGCCAAAAGGCGCAAACGGTCCCGGGCCATGGTAAGGCGACACCCATGGGATACCGTGCGTGAGGCCGCAAAGTGATATGAGGTGTTACCGGCTAGATCAATGTGGCTTGGAATTGGGGTCCTGACAAAGATGATTTCAAGTATGCCAAATTCTCATCCAAGTCCTACGGCTTCTCCAATAACCAAGCTTCGACGACTCCAACACCGACTACAAGACCGTCTCCTTCCAACATCGACAAGCCGACTTCCAAGAAAGCTTCGTCCACTACAAGTCATTCTCCTACGAGCAACTTCAAGCCGAGAGCTTCATCATCATCTACCCCAACCGATGAGACCATCAAGACGAGTTCCCTCAAGTGTTTTACTTGCGGAGGCCGAGGCCACAAGTCCTATGAGTGCACCAACAAGCGCACCATGATCTTCAACGACGATGGCACTTATGATTCCATGAGCGAAGGAGAAATGGAAGCCATTGAGCAAGTCCCCATGCACCGCCAAGTGAACAATGAAGAAGAACAAGTCTTTTGTGATGAAGACTCAAGTCCCGCACTTGTTGTCTCCAAAGTCTTGACTCTCCAACATCACCAAGAAGAAGACCAAAGATGCACTATATTCCACACCAAGGCCGGCATCAATGGACGATCCGTCAAGTTCATCATCGATGGAGGGAGTTGTCACAATCTCGCAAGTGAAGAACTTTGCTCCAAGCTCCAATTGCCCAAGACGAAGCATCCACATCCATACAAAGTGCAATGGCTTAGTGACTCCGGCACTATCCAAGTCGAGCACCGAGTACAAGTATCCTTCAAAATCGGCGCCTACGAAGACACCTTGGAGTGCGGCGTCATCCCAATGACTGTTTGCCATCTTCTCCTTGGACGGCCATGGCAATTAGATAGAGGAGTCGTCCACAATGGGCATACAAACCACTATAGCTTCAAGATGCAAGGAAAGAAGTTTGTGTTACGACCCATGTCTCCAAGCCAAGTGATCGCTGATAAGCAAGCCACCCATCGTGGAGAGAATGGTGAGAGAGTGAGCCACCAAAAAGAGAGTGAGCGCCACAAGCCCAAATTGAGTGCCTCCACGATGAGCGAAAACAAGAACTTCGTTCTATTTGCCACCAAACGTGAGATGAGAGAAGTGTGTGAGAACCCATCTAGTGTCCTACACTACGTCCTCGTGTGCAAGGACAACACACCACAAACTAACACTCCTCACACTCTTCCTCTAGTGTTGTCTTCTCTTTTGCAGGAATTTCAAGATGTTTTCCCCGATGAGCTACCTCCGGGACTACCTCCACTACGAGGCATTGAGCACCGCATCGACCTCATCCCCGGAGCACCACTTCCGAACAAAGCTCCCTACCGCGTCAACCCCGAAGAAACCAAAGAAATTCAAAGGCAAGTAAAGCATCTCATAGACCATGGTCATGTGCGTGAAAGTTTGAGCCCTTGTGCCGTACCGGTCATTCTTGTGCCAAAACATGATGGTAGTTTTCGCATGTGCTCCGATTGTAGACCTATCAATGCTATCACCGTTCATTATAGGTATCCCATTCCACGCCTAGATGATATGCTAGATGAGCTTAGTGGTGCCACTATATTTTCCAAAATTGATCTTAAGAGTGGTTACTATCAAATCCGCATACAAGAGGGTGATGAAAGGAAAACCGCATACAAAACCAAGTTTGGTTTCTATGAGTGGTTAGTCATGCCTATGGGTCTCTCGGAAGCACCGGGCACTTTTATGCGCCTTATGAATCATGTCTTTCGCCCTTACATTGGTATATTTGTTGTGGTTTACTTCGATGACATTCTTGTGTTTAGCAAATCTATCCAAGAGCATGTCACCCATGTCCGCACCGTTTTGCATACTCTTAGGAAAGAGCGTCTCTATGCTAATATGGAGAAATGCCTTTTTGGTGTTGATAAGCTCATTTTCTTGGGTTTTGTGATCTGTTCTAAGGGTGTTCATGTAGATGAGTCCAAGATCAATGCTATTAAGACTTCGCCGCAACCAACCAACTTGCATCAAGTCCGTAGTTTCCTTGGTCTTGCGGGTTTCTATCGTCGCTTTGTGAAGGATTTTAGCACCATTGCTTCGCCTTTACATGCTTTGAGCAAGAAGAATGCGCCTTTTGTTTGGGGACCATCCCAAGATATCGCATTCAATGAGCTTAAGAATTTGCTTACTCATGCTCCCGTGCTTGCTTTACCCAACTTCGACAAGCCTTTTGAGATTCATTGCGATGCTAGTGGTAATGGCATAGGAGGTGTGTTAACGCAAGAGAAGCGCCCCATAGCTTACTTTAGTGAGAAACTTTCCGGAGCGCAACTCAGCTATCCCATCTATGACAAAGAGCTATATGCTTTAGTCCGCGTTTTACATGAATGGGAACATTACCTTCGTCCCCATGAGTTTATCATTCATACCGATCATGAGACCCTCAAGTATCTCAAGGGTCAAACTAAGTTGAACAAACGTCATGCTAAATGGAGTGAATTCATTGAGTATTTTCCCTATGTCATCAAGTACATCAAGGGTAACGAAAACATCATCGCGGATGCTCTTTCCCGCATATGCATGCTAGTCACGCAACTTGAGTTAGATGTCATTGGCTTCGAGCATATAAAAGAATTGTATGAGCATGATGACACTTTTGCCACTCCTTATTCCAAGTGTTTGTCGAATACATCATGGGAACGCTATTACATCAAAGACGGCTATCTTATGCGAGCTAACAAACTTTGCATCCCCAAGTCGTCTCTTCGTTTATTGCTTTTGCAGGAATCACATGGAGGAGGATTAATGGGACACTTTGGACGCGATAATACATTCGCCACGCTCTCGAAGAGCTACTTTTGGCCAAAGATGTTTCGGGACGTCAATCGCTTCACCAACCGATGTTCGACATGCCGCAAAGCTAAGTCCAAAGCTCAATCTCATGGCCTCTATATGCCTCTACCGATTCCATACCAACCATGGGAAGACATTAGCATGGACTTTGTACTTGGTTTACCTCGAACTCGCAATGGGAACGGTTCCATATTTGTCGTTGTGGACCATTTCTCAAAAATGGCACATTTTATTCCTTGTCACAAGATAGACGATGCTTCACATGTTGCTACTCTCTTTTGTAGGGAAATATTGCGTCTCCATGGTGTGCCAAAGACAATTGTCTCGGACCGCGATGTCAAGTTCCTTAGCTACTTTTGGAAGACCCTATGCGCCAAGCTCGGAATCAAGCTACTCTTCTCCATGGCGTGCCATCCTCAAACCGACGGCCAAACGGAGGTGACAAACCGCACACTCTCCGCTCTACTTCGAGTACTCATCAAGAAGAACATCAAGGAATGGGAGGAGTGCCTACCTATCCTCGAGTCCGCCTACAACCGCGCAAGACACTCTACAACCGGCAAGTCGCCTTTCGAGGTCGTTTACGGATTCAACCCATTGTCACCATTGGACATTCTTCCTCTACCACTCCAAGAGCGCATCAATTTGGACGCAAGTGCGCGTGTGACACATCTCAAGAAGATGCATGAAGATACAAGAAACACCATAGAGCGCCAAGTTCAACGCCTTGCGACCAAGCTCAACTTCAACAAGCAACCGATGGTCTTCAACATTGGTGATCGAGTGTGGCTCCACCTTCGCAAGGACCGCTTCCCACAAGAACGCAAATCCAAGCTTCGACCACGAGCGGATGGACCCTTCAAGGTGCTTGCATGCTACAACGACAACGCTTACAAGATCAACCTCCCGTGCTACAAGTACAACGTGAGCGACATCTTCAACGTCAAAGATCTCTCTCCCTTCCATGGTGATGAAGATTTTGATCCGAGGACAGATCTTCCCCAAGGGAGGGGAGATGATGCGGAGCATCCCAAGGCCATCCCCATGGACCAACCATCATCTCATCAAGTGCCTACCGGGCCCATGACTCGATCACGTGCAAGAGCCCTTCAAACCGAGGGGACATCTCTCCTCTCACAATTCCACTTTGATGCACTCATATGGATACCTTGTGCATACTCAGGTACAATGGAGAAGCAAAGGAGCAAGGACAAGAAGAAGAGGAAGATGGACGAGAAGACGGAGAAGAAGAAGAGCTGCAGGAAAATTCCCAGCCACCGGACGACCGGCCGGGACCGGACGTCCGGCGCCTGAAGCGTCAGCCGAGCTCCAGCCAGCGGACGTCCGGCCCAGACCGGACAACCGGTGCCCCCGCACCCGAGACCAATGAGCGGACATCCGGCCCCGACCGGACGACCGGCGTGACCGCACCCGAGCCAAAGTCAGCGGAAGTCCGGAGCCTCTGGACGTCCGGCCCCCCCATCACAGAGCGGAACCAGCGGACGACCGGAGGACACCGGACGCCCGGCAGCTCCTGAGACACTGGACGACCGGTCCCCAGCGGACGTCCGGTACCTGTCTGTGCATAGTGTTCGAGCCCGAGGCCCATGTACCCCTTCACTTCGCCCCCATTTGCACTTAGACTATAAATAGACCCCCCATTCATCCTAGCTAGGGTTAGTGTTGTGATAGCTCATTTGAGAGATAGAGCTACGCTCATCCATATAGGATCTACTCCTTGCGAGAAACCGCGGCCCCTCTTCGGAGAAGATCCACCTTTGAATTCAAGACCCCTTTCTAAGGGAAGATCCCCTTGTGGATTCAAGACCTCCTCACGGAGAAGAACCGGTTACCGTGTATCGTCCCTAGTTGTCCGTGGATTCGTGTATCGTTCTATGTACTCAAGGATCTAGCCCATGTGTCACTTATTCGTGTCGGTTTAGTGATTTCCTCTTGTGTTTTCCTTCCGTTCATCCCCGTGTTCTTCGTGTTTTCCCCGGGATCCGCTCCTTTCGTGAAAGATCGGGTGATTAGGGTCTCTACCCTACATCAATCTTCGCACGCAAAGAAGTGCCTGACAGTCAGGACCCACCTGGTCGAAGCATACGTAGCGTTGGCATTCTGGTCGCGAACGTGTACGTACATATATACTGGTGGATGTAGAGGCGCGCACGTGTAACATCCCAAATTTCCAATTTGGAATGTTATACATTAGATCATCACTGCATATCATATTTTATTTTGCATTTTGGTTGATCCTGGAAATCCTAAGCAACTCAAGGACCCACGGAGAGAGTTGGGGATTTCGTTATTTTCATATTTGAGTTTTCTCAAATTTTGAGAATAGGATCATTTGATCTTATTTATTTTATCATCAATTATTTCTATTACAAAAATATGAGAGAGGGAATAAAATGACTTTCCCAAAATAAAGAAATATTTAGGATTAAATAATAAAATCAAATAAGATTTTATTTCGGAGTTTTTCGGTGTTTTATTTGAATTTAGGAAAAATGTACATTTTTCAAAATTGCATTTAGGTCCCAAATAAATGTTCACCTTGTGCGGCTTGATTTTAGAAGCCCGTGAAAATTTATTTCGGAATTTTTGGAGTCCGTTTAGTATTTCTTTTTATTTTTTTCTTCAGAGCGAAATTATTAAAAAAAAGAAGTGAACCGACCTAACCGGGCCGTGTCCGTCCGGGACTCTGGCTCGGCAGGCTTTATAAGCCGGGGCAGCCCACGCGGGCAAACCCTAGCCCCGAGCCGCCCGAGCCGCCCCGCCCCGCCTGCGCCGCCGCCGCCCGCCTTCGCCGCCGCCGCCGCTCGCCGCCCCGCCGCACGCTCGCCGAGGTTCGCCGCCGCGTCGAAATCCGTGCCCGGTTTTTTTAGAAAACCGATCAGTTTTCCATCAGTTTTTCGTCGTTTTTTTAGTTTCGGTTTTTTTAAATAGATCGGTCTTTCCGGTTTATTTAAATAGCGAGCGTTCATCCGTTCGTTCGTTCCAGCAAACGTTCGTCGTTTTTCTTTTTCTCGGATTAAATCCGCGATTTTTCTGATCGCGATTCCTGATCCGATTTTTGTTTTAGTATAACTTTTCGCTCGTTTATCGGAATCAGGCGATTCAAGCGCCTAGAGTTTCGTCTCAAAACCCTCTATCCGTTTAACCAACTTAAACAAGATTTTGCCACTATAAAATTTGCCCTAGATCCAGATTTGTAGAACGAAGTTGTTTTCTTTCGCCGTTTGACTTTCGTTGCTTCGTTCGATTTGATTCTTTTGCCAACCGGAGTTCTTAAGTTGAACCTTCTGGTTAGATCTCTTATTTGAGTTTTACCTGTGCATTAGATGAGTACTTATTGTATGCTTGTTTGTTTGTCTGCGATAGAATACTCGGAGTGCGCCGCCTGTTACTTCGAATCGCTAGGTTTCCCGGATCATCAGCAAGGCAAGTAACACTTTGATCATACCTTTTCTACTACCCAGTTTTATTGCATTAGATCAATCCTCACACATTGCATGACTAGGATCTAATTAAATTGTGGGATGGGAAGTAGATGAGGTAGTACCTATTACCTGTTTATTATCAAACCTTTGGGAGTTACTTCTACGTTTGCTTATTATGCCATGCTATGCTAGTAGACGTGAATTGGGTGAGTGATATCCATGACAGATGTGAGTTTATTAATTAATGGTTTATCTAAGGTGGCAACTTACACACACATCTGGGTGGATTGAGGCACCTGGGTATTCCAAGAATTGCCTGTTTTCTTTTGGACCGCCACCCAGGCTCAAAGGGATCATGAGACTATTCATACTAGAAACTTCCGTGTGCAGCCACAAGCTATTATGGGCTCTAGCATAGTTGACTAAGTCATGCGAACTCTTACAGTGGTAGACTAGCAGATGTAGGGGATGTAGGTGGTACGGTCTACCCGATCGTAAGGTGCTAGCGCTTCTGAAAGACTATGTCTCGGTCATCCGTCTTCTCAAAAACCATGTAGTGCGAGAAACCAAACGGAGGCGATCGAGTCTTGTGGGGAAAAGTGCGCAAACCTCTGCAGAGTGTAATAAACTAATCATGATTAGCCGTGTCCCCAGTTATGGACATCTTGAGTATCTAGTACATGGATTATCGTGTGAATCTCAACATGTTACTCTAAATTAATTTTGTTGGGTTTTCTTTAATGATGATGCTTAATTGGGATTGAGAATGCTGTCAACCATTCTCAATGTTTAACAACTACCATGATAGTAATTAAATTTATTCCTTTGAAGTAGGGAAAATTGGCTTTACGCAAAACCGTAACCATAGAGCTTTCCACCAGCCAAATATGCATATAGTATAGCTATTTCATTCCATTGCTCTCTATGTGTTACATTGCCAGCATATTCCATGTGCTGACCCGTTTCGGGCTGCAATGTTAATGTTGCAGACTTTTCAAACGACGATTAAGGAGTTTTTAGGTCGTGGTTCTATACTCAGTGATGCCGTTGGAGTTGATGGACTCACTTATCTTCCAAGCCTTCCGCCGTTATCGTTATAATATGGCCTTAAGCCATATTTATTGTAGTAAGTTCTCTATGGAGACACTCGATGTAATAAGTGTGTGATTGCTACTCTACTATAAATCCTCCGAGTACTGTGTGGTGTCAGCATTACTAATCCAGAGATGACACCGGAGCACAGAGATCAGACTGTTTGAGGTCTGGTCGCTACAGGGATGGTATCAGAGCACACGCTGACTGTTGGACAGAACCACTAAGCTAAAGACCTAGATCACTATCCATTCTCTTCTCTTCTGACTTCTCATCTTTTCTACTCTTTTAGGATGGCGGATGCAAGGAACAAGTTCACGCAACCGGATGAAGATACACCCTTTGGACGTCACTTGAAGTCTAGGAAAGAGCATGGCAGCTCACATCGCCATGGGACGCGTTGGAGAAGTCTACCGCAATGATCTCAAGGATACTATCTACCAGATTTGTGGGCGCCGAGATGAGCACTGGGAGATGATCAGCACCAGGAAGGATAGATCAATTGCAGCTTTTATCCAGGAGTTAAATCAGCACATTCGACAACAGGAGAATCAGATGTGTGCCGACATGATAGATCTGAAGAAGGCTAAGACTAGAATCAAGGAACTGGAGGAAGAACTCAAGGCTACACGTGAAGATTATGAAGAGGAAATTGAAGTATTGGTGGAGAAGAATGACGACCTGATCAAGAAGATTGGAATATTTATGGGAGGCCCTACACCAGTAGAGGAAGACGAAGAACCCAAGGAGATTATCCCGGAAGACTACATCATCATCGACGACACCGACTCGGATCCAGATAGTAGCGATGATGACTATGTTGATGAAGCTGGAGCAGATATCATGGAGTCTGCAACCGAAGAATATTTCTAGTAGACCACCTCATCAGTAGTAGTAGTCCACCATGTAAATATAGTAGTCCGAGCACTTTTGCGATAGATAGATCGATTGTATGCCCTTGTTTGATTGAATGAAGTGAATTGTTTGTTTTTGCCTCATGTGCATATGGGTAGTGTTTTCTCTTTAGACCCCCTCTATTCTTACATCTCATATTTTCTAAACCCTCAGATGCCTCCGAGACGTGACCCCGGATTTGCCTTTCCACCGGAGCTCACCCAGTTGATCCAGTAGCAGAACACATTATGCAGTTGCTAGTCCAGAATCAGAATCAGGGGAACAACAACAACAACCCACCACCACCACCACCTGTTGATCACTTAGCCCGTTTCCTTAGACTAAATCCGCCGGTGTTTTCCAGTAGCACTGAGCCGATAGTAGCAGATGGTTGGCTCCGCAAGAAAGCTAGGGAATTGACCACAGCAGGATGCACAGATGCGGAGAAGGTGAAGTTTGCCACACATCAGCTAGAAGGACCCGCAGCATCATGGTGGGAGAATTTCACAGCCACTTTCCCAGTCGACACTGTCACATGGACCAGTTTCAGCAGGCTTTTCGTACTGCACATGTTTCAGCAGGAGCTATGGCCATGAAGAAGCGTGAGTTTCGCAACTTGCGCCAAGGAGGACGGACAGTAGGACAGTATGTGGAGGACTTTAGTAAGTTAGCACGTTATGCCCCAGATGACGTTGCTACGGATGCAGCTAAGCAGGAGAAGTTTCTAGAAGGACTGAACGATGAGTTGAGCATGTAGTTGATGGTAGCAACCTTCAACAACTACCAGGACTTGGTAGATCGTGCTCTTATGATTGAAGGGAAGCAGCAGCAAATTGAAAATCGCAAGAGGAAGTATGGACAAGGGAAGTACAATTCAGGAGCTCAGCAGAAACCACATTTTACCCCTAGACCGGGAGGATATTTTCAGCATACCCATGGAGGAGGTAGCACGCACAATCACAATGGCACCAAGAATGGTAATGGCAATGGAGGAAGCAATGGCCAGAATCGCACCAACCCATCAACCCCAGCCAAGAAGGACCTAAGCCAAGTCACTTGCTTTAAGTGTCAGAAGACCGGACATTATGCCAATGAATGTCCTGAAGGCCAAAATGGCAATGGAAGTTCTGGGAAGAAGCCGAACCCTTTCAACAGGGGACAGGTGAACCACGTTAGCGTGGAGGAGGTTGAAGCTCAGCCCGATGCAGTAATAGGTAAGTTTTTGGTTAAGTCATTTACTGCACTCGTTCTTTTGATACTGGTGCATCGCATTCATACATCTCAAGGGGATTTGTGGATAAGTATAACCTATCAACCCAAGCCCTTAGGTCACCCATGTTAGTAACCTCGCCTGGAGCAGAGTATGTGGCTAGTCTATGGTGTGATCGGTTACCATTAAGGATTGGTAACTATGTTTTTCCCTCCGACCTAATAGTATTGGAATCCCAAGGATTGGATGTGATATTAGGCATGGATTGGTTATCAAAGTATGAAGGGAATATTGAATACGCTAGTAAGTCAATTTTGCTTACCACCCTAGAAGGGAGAAGGATCAAGTATGTATCCCGGCATGTGCCAAAGAGGACCCAAGTAAATTGCTTAACAGGAGTTGTGCAGGAGGAAGTACCAGTGGTAAGGGATTTTCCTGAAGTATTTCCAGCGGAGTTGCCAGGCATGCCACCGGATAGAGATATTGAGTTTTTGATTGAGCTATTGCCAGGCACAGGGCCAATATCAAAGAGACCATATAGGATGCCAGCAAAGTATTTGGTGGAAATTAAGAAGCAGATTAAGGAGTTACTGGATAAAGGATATATTTGCCCAAGTTCTTCGCCTTGGGGATTGCCAATACTACTAGTGGAGAAGAAAGATGGATCGTTAAGGATGGTTGTTGATTATCGAGGATTGAATGAAGTAACGATCAAGAACAAGTACCCACTACCAATGATCAACGATCTGTTTGATCGATTGCAAGGAGCTAAGGTATTTTCCAAGATCGATTTGCGATCAGGATACCACCAGTTGAAGATTCGAGAACAGGATATTCCTAAGACAGCTTTTACCACCAGGTATGGGTTGTACGAGTATACAGTTATGTCATTTGGTCTGACTAACGCACCTGCCTATTTTATGAACATGATGAACAAAGTGTTTATGGAGTTCTTGGATAAGTTCGTCGTAGTGTTCATTGATGATATCCTGGTTTATTCGAAGAATGAAGAGGAGCATAAGGAGCATTTGCGTTTGGTACTTGGAAAGCTCAGAGAACATCAATTATATGCCAAGTTCAGCAAATGTGAGTTTTGGTTGAAGGAAGTAGGATTCCTCGGACACGTTATATCTGGAGAAGGTATAGCAGTTGATCCCACTAAAGTTGATACCGTGACCAAGTGGGAAGCCCCAACAACAGTTGGAGAGATCCGGGGTTTTCTTGGACTCGCAGGATACTACCGGAGATTTATTGAGAATTTCTCAAAGATTGTGAAGCCTATGACAGAGTTGTTAAAGAAAGATACCAAGTTCATATGGACAGGGGAATGTGAGGCTAGTTTCCAGGAGTTGAAGAAACGCTTGGTTACCTCACCAGTGTTGATTTTGCCAGACCAGACCAATAATTATGAGGTGTATTGCGACGCTTCACGTCGAGGACTTGGAGCAGTGCTTATGCAGGAAGGGAGAGTTGTTTCATATGCCTCAAGCCAACTGAAACCTCATGAGTTGAATTATGCCACGCATGATTTGGAGTTAGCAGCCGTAGTGCATGCATTGAAAACATGGAGACATTTCCTCATTAGAAACCATTGTGAGGTGTACACGGATCATAAGAGTTTGAAGTACATTTTCACACAGAAGGAGTTAAATCTCAGACAAAGGAGATGGTTGGAGCTTATCAAGGATTATGATATGAAATTGCATTATCACGCCGGAAATGCTAATGTAGTAGCTGACACATTAAGCCATAAGAGCCATGTCAATACGTTAATGACGGGAGAAATACCAAGTGAGTTAGCAGTAAATCTTCGTGAACTATGTTTGGAAATAGTTTCAAGAGGCTATGTAGCAGCATTGGAGATTCAGTCGACCTTGATGGATAGAATCAGGGAAGCTCAGAAGACCGACAAAGAGATTGCCGCTATTAAGGAGAAACTGAGCAAAGGAAAAGCTAAAGGATTTCATGAGGATGAGCACGATACCGTATGGTTTGAAGACCGCGTTTACGTGCCCAATGACCCGGAGATCAGGAAGTTGATTTTGCAAGAGGCACACGATTCACCGTATTCAATTCACCCAGGAAATACCAAGATGTACTTGGATCTGAAGGATATTTTCTGGTGGACCGGAATGAAGAAGGATATTGCGGAGTATGTAGCAGTTTGTGATGTATGTCAGAGAGTAAAGGCAGAGCATCAGAAGCCAGCAGGATTGTTACAACCATTGCCGATACCCGAATGGAAGTGGGATAAGTTAGGCATGGATTTTATCACGGGATTGCCCAGGACCCGTTCAGGCTATGACTCGATTTGGGTTGTAGTTGATCGATTGACGAAAGTAGCTCATTTCATCCCAGTAAAGACCACTTACACCAGTGCTAAGTTGGCAAAGATATACATGACCAGGATCGTATGTTTGCATGGAGTTCCAAGGAGTATCGTATCAGATAGAGGAACCCAGTTTACCTCAAAGTTCTGGAAGCAGTTGCACGAAACTTTGGGTACCAGGCTAAAATTCAGTACAGCTTTTCATCCACAGACAGATGGACAGACCGAGAGAGTCAATCAGATTTTGGAGGATATGCTGAGAGCTTGTGCGCTAGATTATGGATCTAGTTGGCACAATAATTTGCCATATGTAGAGTTCTCTTACAACAACAGTTACCAAACCAGTTTAAAGATGGCCCCTTTCGAAGCTTTGTACGGAAGGAGGTGCAGGACACCGTTATCGTGGGACAAAGTTGGAGACCGCCAGTTGTTTGCACCTGACTTGATTAAAGAGTCTGAACAGAAGGTGAAGTTGATTCGCGATAGGCTCAAGGTAGCCCAGACCAGACAGAAAAGTTATGCAGATTCTAAACGCAAGGAGATAGTTTACGAAGTCAGAGATAGAGCTTATCTTCGAGTATCTCCACTTCGGGGAACAAAGCGTTTTTGAGTTAAAGGAAAGTTAGCGCCACGATTTGTAGGACCATATCGAGTTTTGGAGCGTATGGGAGAAGTGGCCTACAAGTTGGAATTGCCCGAAGGATTGTCAGGAGTTCATGATGTGTTCCACATTTCTCAGTTAAAGAAATGTCACGCGGAGATGGCTGACATACCTTTGAGAGACACAGTGCTTTTGGAAACTATTCAGTTGGATAACGATTTGACGTACGAGGAGAAACCAATTAAGATTCTCGAGTTTGCCAGTCGAGTCACTCGCAGCAGGGTTATCAAGTTTTGCAAAGTTCAGTGGAGCCACCACACGGAGGATGAAGCCACCTGGGAGCGAGAGGAAGATATGTTCAAGGACCACCCTCACCTATTTTCTAGCCAACCCGAATCTCAAGGGCGAGATTCATCTTAAGGGGGGTAGGTTTGTAACATCCCAAATTTCCAATTTGGAATGTTATACATTAGACCATCACTGCATATCATATTTTATTTTGCATTTTGGTTGATCCTAGAAATCCAAAGCAACTAAAGGACCCATGGAGAGAGTTGGGGATTTCGTTATTTTCATATTTGAGTTTTCTCAAATTTTGAGAATAGGATCATTTGATTTTATTTATTTTATCATGAATTATTTCTATTGCAAAAATATGAGAGAGGGAATAAAATGACTTTCCCAAAATAAAGAAATATTGAGGATTAAATAATAAAATCAAATAAGATTTTATTTCGGAGTTTTTCTGTGTTTTATTTGAATTTAGGAAAATGTGCGTTTTTCAAAATTGCATTTAGGTCCCAAATAAATGTTCACCTTGTGCGGCTTGATTTTAGAAGCCCGTGAAAATTTATTTCGGAATTTTTGGAGCCCGTTTAGTATTTCTTTTTATTTTTTTTCTTCCGAGCGAAATTATTAAAAAAAAAGTGAACCGACCTAACTGGGCCGTGTCCGTCCGGGACTCTGGCCCGGCAGGCTTTATAAGTCGGGGCAGCCCACCCGGGCAAACCCTAGCCCCGAGCCGCCCGAGTCGCCCCGCCCCGCCTGCGCCGCCGCCGCCGCCCCGCCGCACGCTCGCCGAGGTTCGCCGCCGCCTCGAAATCCGTGCCCGGTTTTTTTAGAAAACCGATCGGTTTTCCGTCGGTTTTTTGTCAGTTTTTTTAGATTCTTTTTTTTAAATAGATTGGTTTTTCCGGTTTATTTAAATAGCGAGCGTTCGTCCGTTCGTTCATTCCAGCGAACGTTCGTCGTTTTTCTTTTTCTCGGATTAAATCTGCGATTTTTCTGATCGCGATTCCTGATCTGATTTTCGTTTTAGTATAACTTTTCGCTCGTTTATCGGAATCAGGCGATTCAAGCGCCTAGAGTTTCATCTCGAAACCCTCTATCCGTTTAACCAACTTAAACAAGATTTTGCTAATGTAAAATTTGCCCTAGATCCAGATTTGTAGAATGAAGTTGTTTTCTTTCGCCGTTTGACTTTCGTTGCTTCGTTCGATTTGATTCTTTTGCCAACCGGAGTTCTTAAGTTGAACCTTCTGGTTAGATCTCTTAATTGAGTTTTACGTTTGCATTAGATGAGTACTTATTTTATGCTTGTTCGTTTGTCTGCGATAGAATACTCGGAGTGCGCCGCCTGTTACTTCGAATCGCTAGGTTTCCCGGATCATCAGCAAGGCAAGTAACACTTTGATCATACCTTTTCTACTACCCAGTTTTATTGCATTAGATCAATCCTCACACATTGCATGACTAGGATCTAATTAAATTGTGGGATGGGAAGTAGATGAGGTAGTACCTATTACCTGTTTATTATCAAACCTTTGGGAGTTACTTCTACGTTTGCTTATTATGCCATGCTATGCTAGTAGACATGGATTGGGTGAGTGATATCCATGACAGATGTGAGTTTATTAATTAATGGTTTATCTAAGGTTGCAACTTACACACACATCTGGGTGGATTGAGGCACCTGGGTATTCCAAGAATTGCCTGTTTTCTTTTGGACCGCCACCCAGGCTCAAAGGGATCATGAGACTATTCATACTAGAAACTTCCGTGTGCAGCCACAAGCTATTATGGGCTCTAGCATAGTTGACTAAGTCATGCGAACTCTTACAGTGGTAGACTAGCAGATGTAGGGGATGTAGGTGGTACGGTCTACCCGATCGTAAGGTGCTAGCGCTTCTGAAAGACTATGTCTCGGTCATCCGTCTTCTCAAAAACCATGTAGTGCGAGAAACCAAATGGAGGCGATCGAGTCTTGTGGGGAAAAGTGCGCAAACCTCTGCAGAGTGTAATAAACTAATCATGGTTAGCCGTGTCCCCAGTTATGGACATCTTGAGTATCTAGTACATGGATTATCGTGTGAATCTCAACATGTTACTCTAAATTAATTTTGTTGGGTTTTGTTTAATGATGATGCTTAATTAGGATTGAGAATGCTGTCAACCATTCTCAATGTTTAACAACTACCATGATAGTAATTAAATTTATTCCTTTGAAGTAGGGAAAAATTGGCTTTACGCAAAACCGTAACCATAGAGCTTTCCACCAGCCAAATATGCATATAGTATAGCTATTTCATTCCATTGCTCTCTATGTGTTACATTGCCAGCATATTCCATGTGCTGACCCGTTTCGGGCTGCAACGTTAATGTTGCAGACTTTTCAGACGACGATTAAGGAGTTTTTAGGTCGTGGTTCTATACTCAGTGATGTCGTTGGAGTTGATGGACTCACTTATCTTCCAAGCCTTCCGCTGTTATCGTTATAATATGGCCTTAAGCCATATTTATTGTAGTAAGTTCTCTATGGAGACACTCGATGTAATAAGTGTGTGATTGCTACTCTGCTATAAATCCTCCGAGTACTATGTGGTGTCAGCATTACTGATCCAGGGATGACACTGAAGCACAGAGATCAGACTGTTTGAGGTCTGGTCGCTACAGCACGTGTCGTAGTAGAGGTGCGCACGTAGCATGTACACGTACGTACAACGGCCAGGGTGCAAGAAAGAAAATACGGCCACATATGTGTACATACGGGCGGGGTCTCGAACGCGTACTCGTGCATACATACGGCGAGGGCTCGTTGACATGGCTGGGTCGGAACGGAGAAACTGTGTCGTCGTAGTGTTCATGGGGAGGCAACGGAATGCGTCGTGTTCATGGGGAGGCAATGGAATGCGTCATGTTCATCGAGAGGCAACGAAACGCGTGGGAGCCAACCAGCTGGGTCGGAACGGAATGCGTGGTCGTGTTCATCGGGAGGGTTTGGACAGAACAGGCGATGGAAACGAGGCCTGGCGTACCGCAGAACGGAGGAAACGGCCTTGTGTTCGACCGGCCACGTTCGAAACGGGATCCTGTTCATTGGGAGGGGTCTAGCGTACCGCAAAACGGATGAAACGGACCTCCTACGGTCGAAACGGGGGTCCTGTTGATTGGGAGGGGTGTGGCATACCGCAAAACGGAGGAAACTGACCTCCTACGATCGAAACAGGGGTCCTGTTGATCGGGAGGGGTGTGGCGTACCGCAAAACGGATGAAACGGACCTCCTATGGTCGAAACGGGGTCCTGTTCATCGGGAGGGTTGTGGCGTACCGCAAAACGGGACTCCACGGGATACTGTTCATCTACACCGTTGACCTCCTCCAGCCTCCACGGGCTACCGTCGACCTCCTCCAGCCTCCACGGGCTCCTTTTCATCGAGCCTCCACCACGCGCTACTCCACCGGCTACTGTTCAACCACCCCTCGACCATCTACTGTTCATCCAGCCCTCCACACCACGGGGTCTGTTCAACCACCCCTCCACGGGCACCCCTCCATCGTCTACTGTTCATCCAGCCCTCCACACCACGGGGTCCTGTTCATCCAGAGGCAACGCCACCGCTCACTGTTCATCCAAACCCCCCTCGCAACGCTCACTTTTTATCCAACCGATTGGCTTCAGTTAGCAGCAGTAGCGAAGGAATCGATCGATCGGGTTCAGTTAACAGCCATCGATCGACCGCTCGGGTTCAGTAACGCGTAGCCTGCAGTGCAATTGCTCGGGTTCAGTTAGAGCCCAACGCCTCGCTCGGGTTCAGTTAGAGCCAACGCCTCCCACACACGTGCGTGCGTGTACGAGAGAAACGTGCATCACTCGGCCCCCGACCTCCCACCGTAACCGGGAACTCCCCGAAATTCTCCTCGCCCTCTCTTCTACCATGGTTTTTTCCGTCATGGACGGCCCAAAGAATGTCATGCAGCTGCGTCTCCGGCCCGCCCAGGACAAAAAGCACATTTTCTGTCATGATTTTTTGTCATAGAAGTAGGAGCCCACCAAATCTATGATGATACCGAGTTTTGTCACAATTATCGTCATAGAAGTGTCATATGTATGACAAAAAAAATTCGTTCGGCCCACAATGTCACGGATGTGTCTTTTTTTTGTAGTGAATGCTATTTAGTATGTAGGTATTCCATTTCTGGGTTCTTGAACCCAAGATTCACTCTACTTACTCCCTGTTGGTAGTGTTTGCTCGTTCCTTTATGATATTAGTAACCTTTGTGATAGTCTTCGAGGTCCATGGTATATCATTCTTCCAATACCATGAACCAATATGGCAGAAGTTTTTTTGAATCAAAGATCACAACCAGAGTGCTCTTGATGAGTTCTCCATTCCACATTGTAAATCTGCCAGTCCGTCCTCTTCGGCATGGGTTATCTAGAAGAAATATGTTGAGCCTCGTTCGACATACTAATCTATGATCCACAACTCAGAAAGTTATGTGTTCCCTTGAGTTGTTCCTTTTGTAGTTGTATTCCGACCCTCATCTATCAGTTGATAGTCAAGAGTATGTGTGCATTCGTGTTCATCGATGCCTTTTACTCTTGTGGTCTGTCAAGCCATTCTATTTCAGAATGACTAGGAGAAACAAACCCCCGCACCTCACCCATTTCTTGGACTGGTCAAAGTAGTTGTATTCTGCAGATCAAAATGCCAATCTAGCTTTCGTTCTGTTCTACCTTGGGGTATTACCATATTTATTTCAAGAATGCCATGGGAATTGCGCCACCTCCTATGAACTCTTGATACATTGATACTTCTCGCCATCATCATTCATCCCTTGGTCTCCGTGTTATTGTAACCAGAATACCGACAAGTAAATTGTGATGTGTGAAATCAATACTCCTAGCAACTCCGTTGCTTGGTAGTTAATGGACAATACTCTCATTCTTAGTGTGCTGGTTACTGAATCATCATCCTAAGATTGATCGTGCTACCTAGTCCATATTTCCTGGTGCACTCTTCGATCAAAGAGTTAGGATTGTGTCAATCCCTTGCTTATTCGATCATATCTTCTTGCCCTGGAAAGCAAGATTGTTCTCGAGCTTAGTAACATATAGGTGGTTCATGATTTTCCGAATATCTTCTCAGAAGTATCACCTGGTTGTTCCCTGACCGTTATGTTGAGCTCGTGATCAAGTCGGTTTTCCTCTAAACCACCCCTTCTCCAAGGATCTTTGTTGGATGCCCCTGAGCTAGTTGGTTAAGCTAAACAACAACTTGGAGAGTTGGAAAATGAAAGCTTTATCTGACTTAGTTCATTCAAAGGGATATCTTTTGTTTGTGTTTGTGCGTTGAAGAAAGGTGATATCTTCATCGATTGATCCTCGTGCCCAAATGTTGGATCTATTGTCTATCCAAGATTTGATTTGAGCATGAGCTATCGTCAAATCAAATCAGAACTAACAATGTCCATGATGTTGTCTTACTCGTGGTTGTTTCCTCGAGCATACACCATTATATATCTTTTGGGTCTGACCAATGCTACCACCTTGTTCACATTGTCATGGAATTCCATTTATATGGAAACCTAGATGAATTATTGTTGAGCCCATCGACAACATCCTTATCTTCTCCATGATTTTGTTGAACATTAAGCTAGTGTCGGAAACTTTTGAAAGCATTTCTTCATGCTAGGTCATGAAGCATATGTTTGGTTGAAAGAAGTGACTTCCTCTAATTCTCATGCACTTATGTAAGTTTCCGCCATGGATCCGAGAAAGATTGGTTTGCTTCCTCTGGAATCATCCCAAGTCATTCATGCATGTGCGAAGTATTCTATGGTCTGATAGACTGATCATCTTCATTCCATATGTATTCCGTAGCGCACCAAGCCACTGATTGATTTGTTCAAGATAAACAAGTCTGTTCTAAAGTGTTAATCCTTTAGAATTTCACGCGGAGACTTTGATATCATTAATGATGATTCCTAACCAGAACTCGGTAGCGTTTTTTGTAAGACTACCATGTGGTCATGCTTGTCTTGGACAGCGTGTTCACATGTATGTAGAAGAACCAGCTCATGTTTTGGAGCTTGCTATCATAGTTCATCTCCCGAGAATCTCACAACGTCATCTCGTCGATTTGTGTTGCAAACTTTCTTCTCAGACAATTCGGATCCGAATCTCAGGCAGATATGATGGTTGGAACATTCCCAGCATTTGCATTTTGTTCCCAGCTTGCACCTGCCATTCTGCCAATTTCCCATGGGCTTCCCCTCTCAGTGATTGTTGTTCAGGATCATCTTCAAAAGTGGTCCTACCATGGGTCTCATCCATTTCCAATGATAAGTTAAAATCATCCATTGCGTTGTCTTCAACCAGGTAGTCGACATCATCCATCCTAGTCCGAGTATGTCATTCTTTGGAACTCCTTCAATGATCTATTGTGATTGCCTTAGGCTGGTATAAAGAGTTTCAATGATCTTTGTGTCAAAAGTAATTCTTTTTTCCACTTACGGGAATAATCCTACGAGTCACCTCTTCTAAGGTGCCCCGTTATGGAATCATGGCAATTATTTCATCGCTATCCTAAAATCATGCACCATCTTCTTTAGCATGGAATTTTTGCCCATCCAACTGAACCTTGTCATCTCTACCTCTTTCCATTGCTCCTGATGTGTGTTTTATGTTTCAACTCAAGAGATGTTCCTATGTCTGACTCCATGAGTTGATCTTGAGTGCTTGATCTTCGAGGAGATCGATTCCAGTAGAGTTGTTTTTTCTATCATCGTCGTGTTGGATGAAGATCTCGAAAGCAAAGACATCGTGACCAATATGATGCAATGAATCAGCATTCTTATGAAGTGCAATATGGATCGTGAAGATTGTGTTACCTTTGTGTCCCCTCTATCTTCATATCCTACGTCTTGAATCTCGGGACGAGATTCTTGTTTAGTGTGGGTGAGTTGCCACAGCCCTAGCTTTAACATTTGCTTGTCATTGATATGCATCCATGCATCATGTTTAAATTATTTGAAAATTGAAATGGGGATCAACAAACCCCAGCCCCCCCCAGAAAATACTAGGATCAACTAAAAATGATTTCAATGAACCCAAAATGCCTTTCACAAAAGTTCATCATCTTTAAATTGGTCCAGACCCTCTGACGAAAATGGTGCACATATTAATAGGCCATTCTGGATTTTTGAGTTAAATCACATTATATTTGAATTGGAGCATTTAATGAGTATAAATATTTTAAACGCTTCAACAATTCTGAAAATAGAGGGTTGTTGGAAATAATTCAAAAGGTGTCAACAAAAAATTTCAGGAGTTTTGGAAATGGTTTAGTATTATTACTAAATCAAAAACAAAAAAAATTAGAAAAGAGAAATAAAATAGAGAGAGAAGGCTACTGGGCCACTTACCTGGCGGCCCAGCTTCGGCCCAGCCCATCGCAACTCCTCCTGTCGTCTTCCTCCTCGGACAGAAGGACGAGCGTGTGCCTGGCGCCCACAAGCACATGCCGAACCACCTCCTGGTTGCCTGTCTGCCCCTGGCCTCCCCTATCGCTTCCATGCAACCCCCTGACCCCCTGGTCTATCCACTCGTCCTCTCCTCTAGTTCGCTCTCTCATGCGAACCCGAGCGTCACCGTCGAAGTCGTCCGCTGCCACCACATCCACCGATTACGCCTCGCCTCACGACCATGACAAAACGCTCTGCCTCACTGTTCTCTTCCTCCAAGCCGAGCCACACAACTCGGGACGCATTGCAGCCTCGACACCAACCTCTTCTTCAACCTCTGAAGGCCGAGATCACCGGTGGACGTTCCTCACCTTCAACACTTCCCCGAGGCCACAGAGACCACCATCGGACGCACTGTGAGCCCTTAAATATTTACCACCTAACCTCGCCTTCGTTTTTGCCCTCTAACCCGTCGGGCCGTCATGCCCGAGATCTCACCATCACCGGCTATCCGTCGCAGCTAGGGTGCACGCACGTCATGCCTGAGCGTGTCACCGAGCTTAGCACGGATCCAGGAGCATGTAGCACCCATCCGTTCATCCAGAAGCACTCTGTAGTGAGTCGCCGATCCTGGCCGAGCTCCGGCAGCCACTGTTTTGGTCACTGTCATCGTCTTCGGTGACCATTTGGCCTAGCTCCGCCTCCAGTCAACGCGGGCGAGGCCCAGCTCACGGTGTCGCCCACGCGTCGAGCCGTGCCCTGCAGGCGATTCCCGAGCCACCCCGCCACCGCGGCACCTCTCCGATGGTCTAAACCCCGGCTAATCGCTGATTAACACTAACCTAAGAACCCCTTTAGGTCACTGGCGTGTGGGCCAAGCCCCACTAACACTTTTAGTTAGGATTAAATTAACACTAATTAACTCTAGTAATGAGTTGTGACACTGACACGCAGGTCCCACTAGTCAGTTTGACCTAGAGCGCCCGTTGACTTGCTGACGTCATGGTCACGCAGTGCTGAGGCAGTAATTCATTTTTTTGGAATTAGTTAACTTCTAAATAAATAGAAAATCTAGAAAATGCTTTAAACTTCAAAAATCCATAGTAATTTAACCGTAGCTTAGAATAAAATAATTTATATATGAAAAATGATCAAAAAAATCCAATCTATCCAATGGCACTAGTTTCATGCATGAGAAAACAAGTTAAACCTGCTGATTAGGTCAAATGAATTAAATGGCATTCGAGTAATCACATATGAAGTTTGAATTTGAACCTTTGGTTCAAACCAACTTCATTTAATATGGTTGATAGTTCCATTAGCTCAATCAACAGCAGATCGCCATGTCATGATCATGCATCCTATTGTTGCATTGCACTGATTGTGTTCTTCTCTGTTGTCGGTGTTTGTTCCCTCTCAGTGGACGTAGTTCCAACGATGAGTTTGATGACACCGATGAAGAACTATACTATCTTCAGAAGTGCCAGGCAAGCAACCCCCATTGAAAATTTTGATACAATCCCACTCTCTAGCTCTTGCTCTCCTTTACTGCATTAAGACAACAATGTTTCAACTGTTACATGTTGCGGTAGCTGAACCCCTTTCCTCTGCATGACCTGTCTTTGCCATAGTAAATAGTTGAAACCCACTAGCATGAGTAGGAGTTGTTTGAGCCATGATGTGCCTACTCATTCACGTTTTGCTTGTTATGCCTGCTATGCTTAGAGTTGTGCCAGGTGTGATTCATCTATGATGGATTGGAATGGTGATGAACATGTCCTATTGTTGAGAGCTAAAGGTGTTGCTACCTCTCACTTCAAAAAAAAGACACTTCCGTGATGATACATGTTTGTCACAGTAGGTCACATTTTCTGTCATGCATGTACATCCATGACGATTTTATGACAGAATCAAGATAGTCATACTTGTGTTGTCGTAGAAGTATTCCATGACATTACCAAAATTATCATCACAGAAGTGTCCACTTCCATGATGATAAATCGCGCGTCATGGAAGTTCTTCGTCAAGGATGACCGACACATGGCATCCACCATAACGGGTCATCGTTAAGCTATTGGGTCCGATTTTGGATCTAATAACCCGTTAACAGCCCGGACCAATGGGAAATTTCCACGTGTAAAATTCTGATTGGCCGGAGGAAACACATGTCAGCTCGTCAGTAGGTCAGATAGGCGCCTATGATATGTCGACACGTGCGACGGCCCACCATCGGTCCATTTAGCTTACAAAGGCTGGCGCGTTTGACTTGGTAAAAAGTTAGCAGGCTGGCCCATGAAAAGCCTGTTAACGGTCTCTTCGCAAATAGCCCATTTTACGGCCCGATAACTCACGGCCCGTTAGGGCCTACATGAAATCGGCCCAACAATGTCATGTGGGCCGTCGAATATAACACCAGCCCATTTCACTTTCGGCCCATGTATGGCCCACGACGCCTTTCGGCCCATATGAGGCCTTCGTATCTTTAGGCCCTTTTAAGGCCCACGGTGACTCTAGCCCAGAATGAACAGTAAATTTCTTTGTACCCGTTAACGCCCCATGATTCACATGGGCCGTTTCCAGCCAGTGTTAGCTTTCGGCCTACTGACGGCCCATACATTCTTGGGCTTCTTTCCGGCCCTCAATTACTTCCGGCCCGTTACTGGCCTGTTCCCCTAATGGGCCAAATTCAGCCTGTGGCAAGAGTCGGCCCATTCCTGGCTTGTTAACCCATTGCGCCATTTCCAGCCCGTCCTATATTTTGGCGCATCAATGACTCGTTATGCCTGCGATAGAATTAAGCCTTTGCTATCCTCCAGCCTGTTAACGGCCCATTACCATGCTGGGCCGATACCAATTACGCCCGTTTACGGCCCATGTAGACTCATTTATCTGACGGCCCGAGCCCACCGATTCTACAACTATGTTGGAGGCCCATTTAAAGACGGTCCGTAGGAGGCCCATGGATCCTACGGCCCGTAGCAGGGTCATGGTTACCATGGTCCGTATATGGCCCATGGTTGTTGCGGCCACTAGCAAACCGGGGAAAACAAAGACTAAGAAATAAATAAGCACGAAACAATCGCTAGGCTATTAAGGCGATTGCACAGATTATATCCACAGGGCATCAAAGATCGCCACCAATGCAAATATAGGGAACACACTACACTATACAAAAATGGCTTGCTGTTTTCTTCAGCCGGTGGCTGCACGTTAAGAACAAATTCTGTATCGCAGCAAAACAAATTACAACCATAAAACAAAAGGAAGGTTGGCATAAAAGTTAACAGTCTGGCAGATAAATACACCACCAGAAGTTCAGAAGCTCAGTTCATTTGACCTGACTGTTATGTTTTCATGCTGTATTATCCGATGGAGCACCATAACCTTTGCCTTCATTTCTCCTAGTGTAACACCCCGAATGTAACTTGCCATATTTGTACCTCTGACTCTTCCCATTTTCGGCTTTAAGTTATGAGATTTCCTTCGTGGTTGGGTTTTGTCTTCGTTTTGCATTTTGTTCATGTCATGCATTTCATATCATGTCATCATGTGCATCGCATTTGCATTCGTGTTCGTCTCATGCATCCGAACCTTTTCCCCGTTGTTCGTTTCGCAATCCGACACTCCCACATGCACCGGCGCACCCCTCTTGTTCATGAGCGGGAGTTAAACATTCTTGGAATGGGCCGAGATTTCTCATGTGGCCTTGGTACACCACCGGTAGACCGCCTATCAAATTTCGTTCCATTTGGAGACCGTTTGATTCTCCAACGGTTAACCGAGTGACCGCAAAAGCCCCTTGTGTGTGGAAGCCCAACACCCCTCCAAAAGAGCCCAATAACCCATCTAAACCATCTCCATGTCCTCCGTCGTCGGATCACGATTGTGTGGGCGAAAACCACACCTCATTGGGACACTCCAAACTCCTTCTACCTATAAATATGTGCATCCCCGCCAAATTTCCGGGTCCAAACCCTAGCCCCGCTCCTCTCTCCGCGCCGGACACCTCCGGATGGCGCCGGACGCATCCGCTGCCGGGCCCGCAGCCAACCACGTCCCGCCACATGGTTCCGTCGCCGGCCCGCCAGGCCCGCGCGCCACCGCCGCCGCCCGTCCCGCGCCACTTCGCCCGTCCCCGCCGCCTGCGTCGCCCGTCCCTCGCCGGCGCCGCCGCTTCGCCGCCGCTGAGCTCGCCGCCCATCGCCGCCGCCTCGCTACCCAGTGCCACCTCCTCGCCTCGCTCGATGCCTCGCCACCCAGCGCCGCCCGGATCCGGCCACCCCACGTCGCCGGTGACCTCCCCTTCGAGCTCCGACCGGCTTCCTCCTCATCTCCGGCGACATCTCCGACCAACCTCGGGATCCGCGCTAACCCTAGATCTGGGAGGAGGTTGACCCCGAATTTCCCACTGTCTTTTTCTACAATGATTTATGCCTATGTTCAATGCGTCATATCTCGAGGACCGTGGCTCCAAATCTTGCTTATGATATGTTGAAATGTTGGCCTCCTTGAGCTCTTCATGTTAGAAGCATTTCCATGCATGTTACTGCCCATTATTATGCCTTTTTAATTGATGTGAGAGTGCTATAAAATGTTAGATGCTGGTACTTATCAGATCATGATGATTTGTCATTTTTGTTGCATTTGATGTGTGCATCATATGAGCATGAGGTCTACACGTGTTTTGAACTACAACATGCCATCTGTACAGAGGTGCAAGTGTTGTATTTTTGGGATCAATTTGGTGACTAGCACAAGCATGCAAAGTAGGCTCCATAATGTTTCTGTTTTCAGGGACTTAGGATTTTGCTAAGTCTTTTCCCTGCTATTATTTTGATGCCATGTAAACTTGATGCTACAGTGAGATCCATGCTTATTTTGAGATACTTCAGTAAGGATGTTTTGAACATGTGGTTATGATCTATCCATCCACGCCCCTGGTTGCAATTATGGAGTGACCTAGCCTGTCATTTACTTGCTCTATGTTTCCTATAAAATGTTCCTGGCAGAATGTTAACATGTTAATCAATATTGCTATGGTTGTTGCTAGTGATCCATGCATCCTATTAACTTGCTCTTGCCATGGTTAGCTTCATGAACATGTTATCTTTCTGTTGGTATGCTTATGTTGTCATTCATTGCTTTGTGGTGAGTGGCATGAGCTCACAAAGTTTCTATCATAAATCTGTTTATGCCATGCTCTGTTTTTCTACTGTCTGAACTGTTAATAAAACTTGCTATGTTTACATGGGTGCCATCATATCTTATGTGCCTTTTTGGCTCATGTATAGTAAGGAACATTTTTTCTATGTATTAAGTAGAATCATGCCATGCCTTTGGTTCCTACGATATGTTCCATTAGCATGTTATTTGCTTGCTCTAAACAGTGCTTCCTGATATTGTTTTTGACATGTTAGTATTTTCACCAAGTCTGTGAACCTGATATCTTTCGCACTTTTGCCATGTTTGTTTGAACCTATTCTTGTGTGATTTAGCCATAGCTCAGTGTTCATGTTTTGTCAAGCATCTGATAGAGGCTAAGGTGTCCCGATGTTTCGATGAGATGGTGGCTATCGTTTTCTGTGGGAGTTGACCTTGACGATCCGACTATGAACGTGTGAGACGTCGCGCCTTAGCAATCGCTAAACCAACTTCCGAGGGTTATTGACCACACCGGAGCACGATCAACCTGACCACGAGGGTCTGTTTCCTGCGAGCAAACGAAGAACAAGCAAGAAACTGAGATTGCAATCTGGATATTGCGAATATAAGATGAAAGCTTTATTGATCAAGGTAGGGTTCTGTGACGTCTTGGTCTGGTCGTTGGACACAAACGAAGTACGCGAAGTTGCAGCTATGGTGAACTTTTAATCTAAACAAAACCCAAAGTCTAAACGATGCCCTAAGGGCTGTATATATGGAGGAAGAGGGGGGAATTTCGTGGCCCTTGGGGGTGGGGTCCGAAACCAACCCTAACTCTTGTTTCCCCACACATACGGACTCTAAAAATAGCCTATACTTAAGTATTTCGAAATTACATGGGCCTGGCCCATTAATAAGGTGACGCAGCACCTAGAATAGCCTATGGACGAATATTATGAAGTGGCATCTTGTATATTTCGTCCAAGGCTTCGTGCACTCCTTATGGCGGCTTCAAAGTCCTGAAATCATCACTTGTAACTCCGTTCTTGATCCCCTTGCGCATGCCATCAACTCCATGCGTGTTCTTGCTCCAATGTTCATCCTTCTCCAAGCTAGGCCCTTCATTTGTAAGCAAAACAAATGTATCCAATTTAGGCAGCATCATAATCTCATGAACATTAGAATCATTACCAAGAAACGAAAGTACCTGGTAATTTAATTGGCGTGCGCGAGCTCTAGTAATTGGTCCAGTATATGTAACAGTAGGGGCTGTGGGTGTAACAATGGTATTGATGTCCTCATCAGTCCTCCCCTTCTTGAAATGAAGTCGTCCTCGACGGAAGCGCATCTTCCTCACCCAAATAAGGCTTCAAATCTGCAATGTTAAAAGTGGGACTAACCCCAAAATCTACAGGTAGCTCAAGTTTATATGCATTATCATTTATTTTCTCTAACACCTTAAAAGGACCATCAGCACGTGGCATTAGCTTTGATTTGCGCAGATTAGGAAATCTATCTTTACGCAAATGTAACCAAACAAGATCTCCAGGCGCAAACACAACATGTTTTCTACCCTTATCTCCAGCAAGTTTATATTTAGCATTCATACGCTCAATGTTTTCCTTAGTTAACTCATGCATTTTTAAAATCAATTCAGAACGTTCTTTAGCATCAAAATTAACCTTCTCTGAAGATGGAAGAGGCAACAAATCAATAGGTGCACGAGGTAGGAAACCATACACAATTTCAAAAGGGCACATCTTAGTAGTAGAATGCAATGAGCGATTATAAGCAAATTCAATATGAGGCAAGCATTCTTCCCACATTTTCTTGTTATTCTTCAAAACAGCCCTAAGCATAGTAGACAATGTTCTATTGACTACTTCAGTTTGTCCATCAGTTTGGGGGTGACAAGTAGTACTAAAAAGCAGCTTAGTCCCCAACTTAGCCCATAAACATCTCCAAAAGTGGCTAAGAAATTTAGTATCACGATCTGAAACAATAGTATTTGGCACACCATGTAAGCGAATAATTTCACTGAAAGAACAAATCAGCAACATTAACAGCATCATCGCTTTTATGACATGGTATAAAGTGTGCCATTTTCGAGAACCTATCCACGACAACAAATATGCTATCCCTCCCCTTCTTTGTTCGAGGTAAACCTAAAACAAAGTCCATAGATATATCCTCCCAAGGAACACTAGGTACAGGCAAAGGCATATATAAACCATGAGGATTGAGTCGTGACTTAGCTTTTTGACATGTAGTGCAGCGAGCAACAAAACGCTCAACATCACGTCTCATCTTTGGCCAAAAGAAATGTGTAGCAAGTATATCCTCCGTCTTCTTGACGCCAAAGTGTCCCATTAATCCTCCTCCATGCGCCTCCTGCAACAACAAAAGACGAACGGAGCTAGCTGGAATGCATAGCTTGTTAGCACGAAACACAAATCCATCGTTAAGAACGAACTTGTTCCAAGTTCTCCCTTCCTTACAATTCTGCAATACATCTTTAAATTCAATATCATGAACATATTGATCTTTGATGGTCTCCAAACCAAATATTTTAAAGTCAAGTTGTGAAAGCATAGTATAACGACGAGACAATGCATCAGCAATAACATTTTCTTTACCCTTCTTGTGTTTAATGATATAAGGGAAAGTCTCAATGAATTCAACCCATTTAGCATGTCTACGGTTCATTTTTGGTTGACTTTAGTGTGTTTCAAAGATTCATGATCAGAATGTATAACAAATTCCTTGGGCCATAAATAATGTTGCCATGTTTCTAAGGTCCGAACAAGAGCATATAATTCTTTATCATAAGTAGAATAGTTCAGACTAGGCCCACTCAATTTTTCAGAAAAGTATGCAACAGGTTTTCCATCTTGTAATAACACACCTCCTAATCCAATTCCACTAGCATCACATTCAAGCTCAAAAGTCTTATTGAAATTAGGAAGTTGGAGTAAAGGAGCATGTGTCAACTTATCTTTCAATACCGTGAAGGCTTCTTCCTGTGCGGTACCCCAAACAAAAGGTACATCCTTCTTTGTAAGCTCGTTGAGAGGTGCAGCAATGGTGCTGAAATCTCTCACAAAACGCCTATAGAAACCAGCGAGGCCAAGGAAACTCCTCACTTGTGTGACCGTTTTGGGCTGCGGCCAGCTCTCAATAGCTTCAATCTTGGCTTTATCAACTTCAATTCCCTGTGGAGTAACAACATAGCCAAGAAAAGATACTCGGTCGGTGCAAAAGGTGCACTTTCAAGGTTTCCAAACAAACGTGCATCACGTAGAGCAATAAAAACAGCACGTAAATGTTCCAAATGTTCCTCCAAAGATTTGCTATAAATCAATATGTCATCAGAGTAAACTACCACAAATCGTCCAATGAAAGCACGTAAAACTTCGTTCATTACCTCATGAAAGTACTAGGTGCATTAGTTAACCCAAAAGGCATGACTAACCACTCATATAATCCAAACTTAGTTTTAAATGCTGTTTTCCATTCATCACCCAATTTCATACGAATTTGATGGTATCCACTACGCAAATCAACTTTGGAGAATATTGTAGAGGCACTCAATTCATCAAGCATATCATCTAGCCTAGGAATAGGATGACGATAACGAATAGTAATATTATTAATGCCTCTACAATCAACGCACATACGCGACGTACCATCCTTTTTCGGCACTAAAATGATAGGAACAGCACAAGGACTAAGGGATTCGCGTATATAACCTTTGTCGAGCAGTTCTTGTAACTTGACGCATAATCTCCTTCGTCTCCTCTGGATTGGTACGGTATGGTGCACGGTTGGGTAGCGAAGCACCGGGAATTAAGTCAATTTGATGCTCAATCCCTCGAATAGGTGGTAATCCCGGTGGCACGTCTTGTGGAAAGACGTCAGCGAACTCCTGCAAAATGTTAGTGACAGCAGGGGGCAAAGAGGAAGGCACGTCCTCGAATGAAAATAATGCCTCTTTGCACATAAAAGCACAGCAAACAGATTTGCTAAAATCTAGCTCATCAATATCAGATTTGGTGGCAAGTAAACATGCACTTTTCAATTTAATTTCAGAAACAACAGTAGATGGTTTATTATTAGGCTTCATTTGGTGCTCAAATTCTTTTGCCACAATCTGATTTTCACTCTTATTTGTCTCCTGTTTTGCTTTATTAGCTCTATTAATATCATCCTTCAAAATGGAATCAGGAGTCATAGGAAGCAAAGTAATATTTTTATCGTTATGAACAAGAGTATACTAATTGTTTCTACCATGGTGTACAGAATTTTTATCAAATTGCCATGGTCTACCAAGTAATAAGGAACATGCTTGCATAGGTACCACATCACAATCAACATAATCAGCATATGTAGAGATACTAAAATGCACACGAACAGTACGTGCTACCTTAACCTTGCCGCTGTTGTTGAACCATTGGATGTAGTAAGGATGTGGATGTGGTCTTGTGGTGAGAGATAGCTTCTCCACCATCTCCATGCTAGCCAAGTTATTGCAGCTCCCTCCATTTATGATCACGCGAACAGAACGTTCCTTCACAACTCCCTTTGTATGGAACAAATTATGCCTCTGATTTTGCTCAGCTTGTGTAACCTGCACACTCAAAACACGTTGAGCAACTAAACATTCATACCTGTCAGCATCTTCAGGAGCCATGTATTGCGTCTCATGATCAAAATCGTCTCCACCGTGTTCGTCACATGTAATAAGAGCCAAAGTCTCCTCATCATAGTCACTAGCGGACTCATACCCACCATCCTCAGTAACAATCATCACACGCTTAGATGGGCATTCTCTCGCATAATGACCTCCACCCTTGCAACGTCGACAAATAATATCATGTGTTTGCCCTGTTGATGCCATGGATGAAGAAGAGCTCTTTGCAGGCCCAGAAGGTGTGCTCTTGGCAGATAGTGGTGATTGTGCCTGCTTTATTGTATCACGGTTGGAGGTGGTAGCCGACAGAGGCGCCGGTGTAGCAGAACGTGTGGAAGTAGATGATGCATGTGGTGTCCATGATGAAGGTCGACCTGCAGAAAAGTTAGTCCGCGCCAATGCCTGTCGATCCTGCACTTCACGTTCAGCTTTACAAGCAAGATGGAATAAACGAGTGATATTAGTATACTCCTTATACTCTAGAATCGTCTGAATCTCTCTATTTAATCCACCCATAAAATGTGCAAGCATAGCTTCATTCTCCTCAACAATACCACATCTAATCATGCCAGTTTGTAATTCCTGATAATATTCTTCTACAGAATTTTTCCCCTGTCTTAAGCGCTGCAATTTTTGAAGTAATTCACGTTGATAATATGGTGGAACCCAACGAGTACGCATAGCAGTTTTCAAAGCAGCCCAAGTAGCCGGAATAGGATATAATCTACAATGCTCAGACCACCAAACACATGCAAAACTAGTGAAAGCACAAACAGCAACAGGAACACGTCTCTCCTCGGGATATTGTAAACATGTAAATCGTTGTTCAGTTTCTAACTCCCAAGTAAGATATATATCAGGAACATATCTATAAGGGAAAAGCACACTCTGGAACTTTTTTTTTCGCTCTTTTTTTTGCGCTCCTTTTTTTTGCGCTCCTCTTTTTTTTTGCGAAAAATCACTATAATGGCAAGTGTCTCAAAACTCTTCCCTCGTCAAACTGATAGGATGGGCACGAAATTTTTTTTTTGCACTTTTGTTTTTTTGGAAATCAGGGCAGCGACGATGAAAAAGTGCGACAAAAAATCACTATGATGGCACGTGGCTCAAAAGACTCAGAAAAGCCTAAAAATAGGATAGGGAAAAAAAATTTTGCCCGTGAAAATTTTGGCCTAAAAACTGCCCAGGGGTCTCCAGAACAAACCTATGCAGGCAAGGAAACACGAATCGGAATTTAGATTGATCTCAAGAACAAACCTAATATGAGAAGAACTCGGATTGGTGGTGGATATATGGTTGTGGTATATGGCAGCGGTGGTGGTATATGGTAGCGGTGGTGGTATATGGATACAAATTGGTGGTGGTATATGGATACAGATTGGTGGTGGTATATGGATATGAATTGATAGTGGTATATGGATATGGATTCAGAGCGGTGGCGGATAAGCAAAAGTGGTAGATGGGCGATGATGATGGTGCGGTGGCGGCGTGACAACTTATGACCAGAACTCGAAACTCTAAAAGACTAGACTCTAAGACCAGCAACTTGACACGACGATGCAACCGCAAATTCAACAAAGCAAAAACCCTAAAAAGATTATGCAAAGGCTCAGATTGGTTCGGATATGATGAACTAACCCTAATTTTTTTTGTGTGGCTTTTTCGTGGACTGTAGGTATGCAGAACAGACTCGATCTAATCTACGAAAAACTATAAAATCTCACCGAGCAACCTGGAAATCTGATACCACTTGATAGAGGCTAAGGTGTCCCGATGTTTCGATGAGATGGTGGCTATCGTTTTCTGTGGGAGTTGACCTTGACGATCCGACTACGAACGTGCGAGACGTCGCGCCTTAGCAATTGCTAAACCAACTTCCGAGGGTTATTGACCACGCCGGAGCACGATCAACCTGACCACGAGGGTCTGTTTCCTGCGAGCAAACGAAGAACAAGCAAGAAACTGAGATTGCAATCTGGATATTGCGAATATAAGATGAAAGCTTTATTGATCAAGGTGGGGTTCTGTGACGTCTTGGTCTGGTCGTTGGACACAAACGAAGTACGCGAAGTTGCAGCTATGGCGAACTTTTAATCTAAACAAAACCCAAAGTCTAAACGATGCCCTAAGGGCTGTATATATGGAGGAAGAGGGGGGAATTTCGTGGCCCTTGAGGGTGGGGTCCGAAACCAACCCTAACTCTTGTTTCCCCACACATACGGACTCTAAAAATAGCCTATACTTAAGTATTTCGAAATTACATGGGCCTGGCCCATTAATAAGGTGACGCAACACCTAGAATAGCCTATGGACGAATATTATGAAGTGTCATCTTGTATATTTCATCGAAGGCTTCATGCACTCCTTATGGCGGCTTCAAAGTCCTGAAATCATCACTTGTAACTCCGTTCTTGATCCCATTGCGCATGCCATCAACTCCATGCGGGTTCTTGCTCCAATGTTCATCCTTCTCCAAGCTAGGGCCTTCATTTGTAAGAAAAAAAATGTATCCAATTTAGGCAGCATCATAATCTCATGAACATTAGAATCATTACTAACAAACGAAAGTACCTGGTAATTTAATTGGCGTGCGCGAGCTCTAGTAATTGGTCAAGTATATGTAACAGTAGGGGCTGTGGTGTAACAATGGTATTGATGTCCTCATCACACTGTCAGTGAATTAGTGTGGGGGAGGGGTTAATTAGCAGCTAACCTAATAGCTAACGCCCCGGGCCCATTGTCAGTGAGACAGGCTCGGGGTTAGACTAGTCGCGTGTGTGGGCACCCACCGGCGACTAAAGGCACATTGGCGGTCCACCAGAGACGAGCTCCAGTGATCAGATGGCCACTAGCCGTTACCTACGATACACGCGCGATGCGCTGCACCCACTGGTGTGAGAGGTAGAAGCTGAGGGTGGCCAGAAACGATGGATGCGGCAAGGGGCGGAGCTCGTCCAACTAGGGGCTCCAGGCATGGGGAGGAGTACGAGGAGGGCAGGGACGACCGGGAGCTCACAGTGAGGTTGTTGGGGGACTTGGCGAGGTCGGGCGTTGCCGTAGACAAGTGAGACGAGGCGACGGCTGAGGCGGATCCCGGAGAGGGGAACGACATGGGTGTCGTTACTGGTGCTCCCTCGCGTCGATCTTGCGGTGTAGAGGATGAAGAGCAACCCCGCGGAGCTTCTGGACACAGCGACAGGTCGTGTGGTGGCCGGTGGCCACGACAGTGAGGCAACGCGGAAACGGCAGCATCGGACATGAGCGGGGGGAGGGGAGAGAGGCGAGCGAGGGGGGGTTAGGGTTGCGTCAGGAGAGAGAGGCAGCGGGGACGAGGCCTTATCCACCGCGAGGAGACGGATGGCTGATGCATGTGGACGTCGCGCCATGGATGACGGGAAGTCGTCTACCGCGCCCTAGATTTTTTTTGAGACAATCTTGTGAAGCTTTATTTAACCCAAGCTCAAGTTTACAGGTACGAAAGAAAGGTCTCCGGGGTGTCCTAACCAAACATGGCGGCCCACCCCCAACCGTAGAACATGCTTCGCTAAATCGTGAGCCTCGAAATTTGAGCTGCTAAACTCGTGAACAAAATTACAGCTCTGGAAAGACTGACTATGATCAATTATTTCATGTAAAATTGCTCCATAGCTTGCCAAATTCTTCTGCTTGATGTCTTCCACCACCACCTTGCAATCCGATGCCACATGTATGCTCTGGGCATTGAGATCCTCAGCAAGTGCTAGTGCCTCCCGAATAGCTAATGCTTCAACCGTAGGAGGATCAGATATGTTCCTGATGACAATGGCGGATGCCCCCTGAAAAACTCCCTCTTTGCTGCGGCAAATAGCTGTTGCAACTCCACGGCCCCGTGCTATCGCAGCATCAACATTGATCTTTAAGAAACCATCAGGAGGCGAAATCCAACACGTAGGGCAGACCCTAGGTTGACCTGCTGTGTTGTTGCATGGCTTTTCCAGGGCATAAATATCTGATAAATAAGACTGGATGAAACATTGTGTTGCCATAGGACTCTGAAAGATGTCCTCATAAATCGCCTTCCTTCTTGTTCGCCAAACAGCCCAGAGCGTGACAACTAGCAAGACGAAATCTTTCTCTGGTAGCTTGTCGTGCATCGAGAATAACCAGTTTTTTTGGTCGATCTCCTGATTTTGGCTTACCTTTTCTGTCAAAGCCTCATCGGCAAGGGCCCAAATGCACCTCGACATAGTACATTCCAGCAGGGCATGCCTCCATGAATCCTCACATCTGCACAAATTACACAAGTATGTATCCGACATGTGGCGATGATGTAAAATGTCAGCTGTTGGCATCGAGTGTCGCGCCAGGCGCCACAAGAAAACCTTTAGCTTGGACGGGGCCCTTATGTGCCAGAGATCTGTCCATTCCTTTTGCGTCATGCTCGAAGCTGAATTTCCTGCATTAACATCCATCCAGTTCTCTCTGCTCTCCTTTGTGTTCATGATCATATGATAAGCCGACTTCACTAAGAAACGGCCATTTCTCTCGCTGGACCATGCCGAAAAATCATCCACCGCCCTCGTACACAAGGGTATCGACAGGATGGTGTCCGCGTCGAAAGGTAAGAATATGCCCCGTATCAAATCTTCCTTCCATGATGTTCTGTGTTATCGATCAGCTCAGAAACCATCATAGGAGGATTTGTAACTAGTGAAGTGATCGGCCGCATTGGACCAACACGAGGCAGCCAATTGGACTCCCATATGCTTGTTGTGGCTCCATTCCCAATGCGTCTAATAATACCCTGCTTCAATATATCCCTGCCATCGATTATGGCGCGCCATATCTGAGATGGTTTGCCGCCGAGTTCTGCTTCTAGGAGAGAATGCAGTGGGAAGTAGACAGCTTTTAGTATTCTGGCGCTAAGAGAATTGGGTTCCTCAAGCATTCTCCACGCCTGTCGTGCGAGCAATGATAAATTGGAGATCTCTATATCCTTGAAACCCATGCCACCAAGATATTTTGGTTTTGTCATAACATCCCACGAGACCCAACATGGCTTCCTCTTCCCCTGCTTACTTCCCCACCAAAACTGTCTAATGATAGATGTGATGTTGTCACACAAGCCTCTAGGTAATCAAAAGCATGCCATGGAATAAACAGGTATGGCCTAGGCAACTGACTTAATCAAGACTTCTTTCCCTGCAGCTGACGATAGTTTCTCCATCCATCCCCGTACCTTCTCCCAAACTCTATCTCTCAGATATTTGAAGGTACCCATCTTTGACTGGCCGACGTCTGTTGGCATTCCCAAGTACCTGTCACTTAGGGATTCATTTTGAACATTTAGAACCTGCTTGATATTATCTCTCAAACTCTGGCTGCAACCCTTGCTAAAAAATATGGATGATTTCTCATGATTAATCCTCTGCCCCGAAGCCCTGCAATATACATCCAGTAGGTTTGATACCTTTGTGCCCCCTTCAACACTTGACTTAAAAAGCAACAGGCTATCATCTGCAAAAAGGAGATGGTTAACAGACGGAGCTGTCAGTGCCACCTTAATCCCTTCAAAACCAGACGACTGAGAACTAGATTTCAAGAGGCACGAAAGGCCCTCTGCTGCAATCAAGAAAAGGTAAGGGGAAATAGGATCTCCCTGCCGGATTCAACATGTAGGTGTAAAATTCTCTAATTTCTCACCATTGAACAACACCGAGAAGGACACAGATTCAACCATAGACATCACTGTTTCTGATGAGGACATCAATTACCATTGTTACACCCACAGCCCCTACTGTTACATATACTGGACCAATTACTAGAGCTCGCGCACGCCAATTAAATTACCAGGTACTTTCGTTTCCTTGGTAATGATTCTAATGTTCATGAGATTATGATGCTGCCTAAATTGGATACATTTGTTTTGCTTACAAATGAAGGGCCTAGCTTGGAGAAGGATGAACATTGGAGCAAGAACACGCATGGAGTTGATGGCATGCGCAAGGGGATCAAGAACGGAGTTACAAGTATGATTTCAGGACTTTGAAGCCGCCATAAGGAGTGATGAGGACATGACTACCTTGGATACGACCAAAAATATTGCATACATGCATATTTGTCAGGTGATTTCTAATGCAAACTATTCAATAATCTATTTATGTTATCCAGAACAAAAATACTTCACACACTTTTGTGTTTTGTCTAATTGCAGGTGTATGGGACATTTGTACAATCCACATATGAAGACAAGGGAAAAGGAGAAGTTTAGGTTGTGTTCAAAAAGTCCTCTCACGTCACTTTTGGGCCAAGAGAAGATAGAGTCCAAGTCTCTCACGTTCTGGATTCAGATTCGGACTGCACAGACATACCTGACTCAAAACGCCAACAACTTTTTCATACGGACTCCGAATTGGGTGATTCTTTTTTTGTTGGAAACTAGATTTCGTGCTCTTTCCAACCCAATTGGATTCACCTTCAAATTCATCCGGAGCGTTGAGTTACGGACGAAACAATCTGACGTTGCAGCAGAATCCGAGTCAAACTACAAGCCCAAAGGTGTTGCATCACCTCCACTTGGGCCCATGAGCCTTGTACGACCTAGGGTTAGTTTTAGGCTGCCTTGGGACGTCCTCCCACCTCCTTGGCCGCCACCCCTTGCTCCTATATAAGTAGATCCATCTAGTAGCTTTTTCCTTGGGATTTGTTTAGTTAAAAGTTAGCCGTTGCAACTTCGTGTACTTCGTTTGTGTCCAACGACCAGACCAAGACCGCTTACGGATCCCCACCATTATCAATACCTCATATATATTTGCAATATTCAGATTGCTTTATCATATTCTTGCTCGTTCTTCGATTGCTTGCAGGAATAGACCTTCGTGGTCAGGCTGACCGTGCTTCCGGCATCGTCAGTAACCTCAGGAGATTGGTTTAGCGATTGCTAAGGCGCAACGTCTTGCACGTTTGTAGTCGGATCGTCAAAGTCGTCTCCACCAAATCGATAGTTATCATCTCATCGAAAGATCGGGACACCCTCGTCTCTATCAAGTGGTATCAGTTTTCAGGTTGCTCGGTGAGAATTTCCAGTTTTCCTAGATTAGATTTATTTTCTTACCTATTGTCCAAGAAAAAGCCACAAAAAAGAGTTAGATCTATTCATCCTTGGTCTAAGCCAGTCTGAGCCTTTGCAAATTTTTTTTCATTGCTTGCATAGTTGAATTATCGGTTGCATCGTCGTGTCGAGTTGCTGGTCTTAGTGTCTAGTTCGTTTAGAGTTTCGAGTTCTGTTCACATTAGTCACGCCACCGCTGCATCATTATCTCTTCCGCTGTCCACCACCCATCCATCAATTTCCACCACGTGCTACCCACCATTCATTGTCATAATAATAGTTGAGATCGTTCACATCTTCACTTGATCCAATCTGCATCTTATCTAGTTTGTTTTGGAAAGAGGGAGAAAAAAAGAGAGAAAAAAACGAGAGAAAAAAAAGAGAAAAAAAAGTCAGAGAAAAAAAGGAGAGAAAGAAAAAAATGGTGAGGAAAAAAAGAGAAAAAAAACAAAATTCGGATCTTTTTAGACTCAATCTCGTAGTTGAATTCGGATTGGAATCTGTTTTGTGCACTGTTCAGTAAAACAGCTTGGCTGTTGTCTTCACATACAATCTTTTTACTGCCGTTGTGATCTTCACTTATATCTTGCTGTCCAGAGCTACTAGTATCCTTCATTGATGCTGGTTGTGCTACGACGTGACCTCATTAGTGTTCTAGGCTCGCGTCTCTAGTTCGGTCTAGCCTAGGACCAGCACAGTACCGTCGGATTGAAATAATCGACGTTGTATCAAGTGGTATCAGTTTTCAGGTTGCTCGGTGAGAATTTCCAGTTTTCCTAATTAGATTTATTTTCTTACCTATTGTCCAAGAAAAAGCCACAAAAAAGAGTTAGATCTATTCATCCTTGGTCCAAGCCAGTCTGAGCCTTTGCAATTTTCTTTTCATTGCTTCATAGTTGAATTATCGGTTGCATCGTCGTGTCGAGTTGCTGGTCTTAGTGTCTAGTTTGTTTAGAGTTTCGAGTTCTGTTCACATTAGTCACGCCACCGCTGCATCATTATCTCTTCCGCTGTCCACCACCCATCCATCAATTTCCACCACGTGCTACCCACCATTCATTGTCATAATAATAGTTGAGATCGTTCACATCTTCACTTGATCCAATCTGCATCTTATCTAGTTTGTTTTGGAAAGAGGGAGAAAAAAAGAGAGAGAAAAAACGAGAGAAAAAAAAGTCAGAGAAAAAAAGGAGAGAAAGAAAAAAAAAGTGAGGAAAAAAAGAGAAAAAAAACAAAATTCGGATCTTTTTAGACTCAATCTCGTAGTTGAATTCGGATTGGAATCTGTTTTGTGCACTGTTCAATAAAACAGCTTGGCTGTTGTTTCACATCATTATCTTTACTACCGTTGTGATCTTCACTTATATCTTGCTGTCCAGAGCTACTTAGTATCCTTCATTGATGCTGGTTGTGCTACGACGTGACCTCATTAGTGTTCTAGGCTCGCGTCTCTAGTTCGGTCTAGCCTAGGACCAGCACAGTACCGTCGTTGAGCGTTTATTCAACATTGCATCTCTGAATTGATTATTGCTAATCTTTTTCTACCATATATAGCCAACCCAGCTCCACATATTTCTACACCGTGTATACGCACGTTCCCCTGGCAATCGCTTTACACAATCTTCGGAGTTATTTGACACCGCTGGTTGCCTGTCACCACCTGCCGCATGGTAAGACTTGTAAGATATTGATATTTGCTTTACTGTGAGCACTTTACAACCACATCCTAGTAGTTCATAGGAACATTATTCTCGAATTTTGGTTCTTGTTTCTACTAATCATGACAGGTTCCAGAGATAGAAGTTCTTGGACTGACGGACACATCTTCACCATCACGAGAGTTGGGACAACACACACAAGCATATGGTCAGGTTATCTCTTTACCATCATTTGAGGGTAGATTTAATCCTGCTATTTATCTAGCTTGGGAGCTTGAAGTAGAACAAGTTTTTAGTCACCATGATTTTTCTGAACTTGAGAGAGTACGAGCTACCATTAGAGCATTTACTGGTTTTGCTTCTGTTTGGTGGAGTGTACATTGTAAGAAAAACATTGATAAACCAACCCACAACTTGGAAAGTTTTGAAAGCTGTAATGAGACAACAATTTTTTCCTCCTTACTATCGTCGTGAATTGCGTTGCAAATTGGAGCAATTAAAACAAGGCAGTAACACTGTTCATGCTTACTACCAAGAGTTCAAATCTTATATGCATCATTGTGACATAGAAGAATCTGAGGATGATACAATGAATAGATTTTTTGGTGGTTTGAACCATGATATTCAGGCAAGATTTCGGTATATTCCTCGTTGCATTACTGGTATGTATGTCCGTGCTTGTACCTTTGAGAGACAGATACAGGAGGATGCATTGGGTGACTACAACAACTACTATTCCAGTTCATGCTCACCATCGCCGGTTGGTTACTCCACTATTGCACCTACTAGAGCAGCCCCATCGGATTGTGAGCGCTATCATCTCAAGAGTATGGTACATTGTCAACGTCCGTACCTACATCAGCTACATCTTACTGCGAGGTAACAGTAAAGGTATTGATGATATAACTTCACATGAGAATGATGCATGCCTAGTTAACTTGAATGCATCATGTGTTGAGTTACCTGTTGATTTGAGCACACCACCTATTTTAGAGAATCTTGTTACTGTCATGAATGCGTCATGTGATCAAACAACTGAAATATCAACAATTTTGAGTGCACCCATTGAATTAACTGTTGATGCAAAAGAACCAATGTTTAATCATTTTGATATGACTCTAATCTTGGTGATGATTCTGTGTCCAATGACTTATTGCATGTTTGCCTTATTTAAGCATGTTGTAGCATGTAAATTTGATGCAAAGTAAGGTTTATTCACCAAAGTTGGGATGGTTTAATGATGAACATTGCGAATCTTTTGAAATGAATAGGAGCTTCACTTATATGTGCAAACTGAGTTCTAATATTTTCATGCCTTCTACTTCTTGTGATAATTTTTTGGCTTTAGTTTTTATGAACTATGAAAGTTACTCATGTATACATGTGTCATACGTGCAAAAATCAAGGGAAGTTAAACTGGATGACATATACATATACAACATGTACACCTTGTCTCTTTTGTTAGCCACATTTCAGATTAAGCAACGCCGAGGACGGCTTTGTTTTCAAAAAGGGGAGGATGATGAGAACATGACTACCTTGGATACGACCAAAAATATTGCATACATGCATATTTGTCAGGTGATTTCTAATGCAAACTATTCAATAATCTATTTATGTTATCCAGAACAAAAATACTTCACACACTTTTGTGTTTTGTCTAATTGCAGGTGTATGGGACATTTGTACAATCCACATATGAAGATAAGGGAAAAGGAGAAGTTTATGTTGTGTTCAAAAAGTCCTCTCACGTCACTTTTGGGCCAAGAGAAGATAGAGTCCAAGTCTTTCACGTTCTGGATTCAGATTCGGACTGCACAGACATACCTGACTCAAAGCGCCAACAACTTTTTCATACGGACTCCGAATTGGGTGATTCTTTTTTTGTTGGAAACTAGATTTCGTTCTCTTTCCAACCCAATTGGATTCACCTTCAAATTCGTCCGGAGCGTTGAGTTACAGACGAAACAATCTGACGTTGCCGCAGAATCCGAGTCAAACTACAAGCCCAAAGGTGTTGCATCACCTCCACTTGGGCCCATGAGCCTTGTACGACCTAGGGTTAGTTTTAGGCTGCCTTGGGACGTCCTCCCACCTCCTTGGCCGCCACCCCTTGCTCCTATATAAGTAGATCCATCTAGTAGCTTTTTCCTTGGGATTTGTTTAGTTAAAAGTTAGCCATTGCAACTTCGTGTACTTCGTTTGTGTCCAACGACCAGACCAAGACCGCTTACGGATCCCCACCATTATCAATACTTCATATATATTTGCGATATTCAGATTGCTTTATCATATTCTTGCTCGTTCTTCGATTGCTTGCAGGAATAGACCTTCGTGGTCAGGTTGATCGTGCTCCAGCGTGGTCAATAACCCCTCAGAGTTGGTTTAGCGATTGCTAAGGCGCAACGTCGTGCACGTTTGTTGTCGGATTGTCAAAGTCGTCTCCACCAAATCGATACTTATCATCTCATCGAAAGATCGGGACACCCTCGCCTCTATCATGAAATGTGTATGGAGGTTTCTCCAGTTTACCATACGAAGGATGAACCATGGCTCCTGCCAGGGTCATCATTGAAGGCTGACGAGAGGACACCAGCCGATTCTTCTGGAGGTCGAAGGTGTTTCCTACAACAAGGCCTATCCGATGCAGGACTTCTTTGTCATTACCAAATTCTATAGTAACGAATTTGACTAGGTTTCTCTAGAGGGAGTTCTTAAAATCCTGGCACTCAACATCGGCATGGCATATGTGGTAGACCAAGCATAAGTCATGCACGCAAACCTGGATCACGGCGGGCTTCTTCCTCTCTTCGTCCTTTAGATCCTTCTCTGGTCCCAGGACTATGGTGTACTCAATATCTAGCCCAGCGACCCACTCATCATCTGAGTCTTTGAACATGCGTCTGAAGTGAGAAAGGCATCCTTTCACTGTCGCGGAAGAACGGGTGTAGATGACATCGAACTCATCGCCAGTGATGGTTCTAACCTTGTACACACTGCCGATCATGGAGATTTGGGATGCCATGGATTTGGGAGGAGGGTTAGGATTAGTGGAACTACCGTAATGTGAATGGACGGGATGACTAGGAGCGAACCGCCATAGTATTGAAGGATGTGCGGGGACGAGTAGGAGCGAACTGCCAGCATGCGAACGGCAGGGTAGTGGCTTTCCATTCTCCCATGATACGGGCTTCCGAGAGCCCTTGGATCTGAGATCGAATGGTTGCATGGCGTGATTTTTCTAGACCTATGGGTAAATATCCTATCCTGGAGGGTTATTCTGCAAATTTTCAGCAACTTAGCATGCGACCGTTTGATCTCAGATCCAAGGGCTTCCAGCAGCTCGTATCATGGTCGCGCCTACCACGACCGTCGCGTTGCTCGCGCGGTCGCGCCCTTGGAGATTTAACACTGTGCGTTAGGCTATCTGATATTGGCATGTCATACATAGTCATCACTTAGTCACTCATACTACGACAAGGTTGGCTATATGATAGAGGCTAAGGTGTCCCGATGTTTCGATGAGATGGTGGCTGTCGTTTTCTGTGGGAGTCGACCTTGACGATCCGACTACGAACGTGCGAGACGTCGCGCCTTAGCAATCGCTAAACCAACTTCCGAGGGTTATTGACCACACCGGAGCACGATCAACCTGACCACGAGGGTCTGTTTCCTGCGAGCAAACGAAGAACAAGCAAGAAACTGAGATTGCAATCGGGATATTGCGAATATAAGATGAAAGCTTTATTGATCAAGGTGGGGTTCTGTGACGTCTTGGTCTGGTCGTTGGACACAAACGAAGTACGCGAAGTTGCAGCTATGGCGAACTTTTAATCTAAACAAAACCCAAAGTCTAAACGACGCCCTAAGGGCTGTATATATGGAGGAAGAGGGGGGAATTTCGTGGCCCTTGAGGGTGGGGTCCGAAACCAACCCTAACTCTTGTTTCCCCACACATACGGACTCTAAAAATAGCCTA
>NC_053024.1:297720123-297785697 GCF_003073215.2 Triticum urartu | reverse complement strand
TCCATCCGACAAGAGTCACATCACATTTGCTGACACTGGTAAAAGTAAGGTATTGGGTCTAGGTAGAGTTGCAATCTCAAAGGATCAACACATGGATAAAGTCATGCTTGTTGAATCCCTTGGCTTCAACTTAATGTCTGTCTCAATGCTTTGCGATTTGAACATGATCGTAATGTTTGGAAAATATCGCTGCCTTGTTCTAATGGAATCTGACAAGTCTCTAGTGTTTGAAGGGTATCGGAAAGATGATTTGTACGTGGTAGATTTCTCAGCAGGACCACAGCTTGCCATATGTCTTCTAGCAAAGCTTCAGAATGCTGGCTCTGGCATCGGAGGCTAGGGCATGCTGGCATGAGGAACCTCCACACCCTTGCAAAGAAGAAGCATGTCATAGGCATCGAGGGCGTCAAGTTCAAGAAAGATCACTTATGCGGTGCCTGTGAAGCAGGAAAGATGACGAGGGCCAAACATCCCTCGAAGACAATCATGACAACAACTCGACCCTTCGAACTGCTCCACATGGATCTTTTCGGTCCCACTCATTACTCAACTCTTACTACTACTGCTTGTCTCTATGGCTTTGTCATTGTTGATGATTATTCTAGATATACTTGGGTGCACATAATCCTCTACAAGACTGAAGTGCAGGATGTCTTCAGACGCTTCGCCAATCGAGCAATGAACAACTATGGCGCCAAGATAAAGCACATCAGAAGTGACAATGGCACTGAATTCAAGAACACTGGCCTTGATACATATCTTGATACTTTGGGCATCACACATGAATTCTCAGCCCCGTACACGCCACAGCAGAATGGCGTCGTCGAACGCAAGAACAGAACACTCATTGAGATGGCCCGAACGATGCTTGATGAATACAAGACTCCAAGAAAATTCTGGCCTGAAGCCATTGATACTGCATGCCATACAATCAATCGTGTTTATCTTCACAAGCTTCTGAACAAGACATCTTATGAGCTCCTTACTGGCAAGAAGCCAAATGTCAGTTACTTCAGAGTATTTGGCGCCAGGTGCTGGATCAAGGATCCACATCACACTTCAAAATTTGCACCAAAAGCACATGAGGGTTTTATGCTTGGATATGGAAAGGATTCGCACTCCTACAGAGTCTTCAATCTCTTTCATTATAAAGTGGTTGAAACAGTGGATGTGCGGTTCGATGAGACTAACGGTTCACAAAGAGAGCACCTGCCAAATGTGCTAGATGAAGTTCCATCCAGTGAATCAATCAAACTAATGGGAACTGGAGAAATCATACCCTCTGAAGCTCAACCTGAAGAGGAACTTATCATCTCCGCACCTGATCAACCTGAAGACAATGCTCAGCCTGAAGACAATCCTCTAACAATGACAATGATCAGCAAGAGCAAAATCTTCGCCCTGTACATCCTCGTGTTGCCAATGAAGTGCAGATTGAGAGAATAATTGATAGCATCAATGCACCCGGTCCGCTCACTCGTTCAAGGGCAACTCAGCTAGCAAATTTCTGTGGGCACTTCGCATTCGTCTCAATAACAGAACCCAAGAAAGTTGAAGAAGCCTTCATGGAACCTGAATGGATTCAAGCTATGCAAGAAGAGCTTCAACAGTTTGAGCTGAATAATGTATGGGAACTGGTTAAGCGTCCTGATCCTCGAAGCACAATATAATAGGCACCAAATGGATATACCGCAACAAGCAAGATGAGCATGGTCAAGTTGTCAGAAACAAAGCTCGTCTCGTTGCTCAAGGATATACTCAAGTGGAAGGCATTGACTTCGATGAAACATTTGCTCCTGTGGCTCGACTTGAAGCCATACGCATACTGCTGGCCTATGCAAATCATCATAACATACTTCTATATCAAATGGATGTGAAGAGCGCTTTTCTCAATGGCAAGATTCAAGAAGAAGTGTATGTTGCACAACCGCCTGGCTTTGAAGATCCAAAACATCCTGACATGGTATACAAGCTCAACAAGGCACTGTATGGCCTCAAACAAGCCCCTCGGGCTTGGTATGACACACTCAAATACTTCCTGAAGAGCAAAGGCTTCATACCTGGTTCCCTCGACCCACTCTCTTCACGAAGACATATGATGGTGAACTGTTTGTGTGCCAAATATATGTGGATGACATTATCTTCGGCTGCACCAATCAGAAGTACAGTGAAGAGTTTGGATATATGATGCAAGAGCAATATCAGATGTCCATGATGGGAGAGCTGAAGTTCTTCCTCGGTCTCAAATACGACAGCAACGCAACGGCATCTTCATATCTCAAGAGAAGTATCTCAAAGATTGCCTGAAGAAGTTCGGTATGCAAGACTGCAAAGGCTTCACGACGCCAATGCCAGCCAAACATCATCTGGGTCCCGACGACAATGGTAAAGAGTTCGATCAAAAGGTATACCGCTCCATGATTGGTTCTTTACTTTATCTATGTGCATCTAGGCCAGATATTATGCTTAGTGTTTGCATGTGTGCTCGATTCCAAGCGGCACCAAAGGAATCGCATCACTTAGCTGTGAAGCGAATTCTTCGATATTTGGCTCACACCCCAACTCTAGGATTATGGTATCCAAAGGGCTCAGAGTTTGATCTGGTTGGATTCTCGGATGCTAATTATGCTGGTGACAAGGTGGATCGCAAGTCTACATCAGGCACATGTCATTTTCTGGGACGATCACTTGTATGTTGGTATTCAAAGAAGCAGAACTGTGTATCCTCTCCACTGCTGAATCTGAATACATTGCTTGCCGGATCTTGCTGCGCTTAGCTTTCTGTGGATGAAGCAAACACTCAATACCTATGAGGCATTCATCTGAATAGCAAAAGTGCCACTCCTACTGCGACAATCGAAAGCGCCATTCAAGATTGCCAACAACCCAGTTCAGCACTCGAAGACAAAGCACATTGAGATTCGTCATCACTTTCTCAGAGATCATGTTGTGAAGGAAGACATTGATATCATACATGTCAACACTGAAGAACAATTGGCAGATATCTTCACCAAGCCTTTGGATGAGAAGAGATTTTGCAAGTTACGGTGTGAGCTAAATATCTTGGAATCCTCAAATGTCCTGTGATCAGGCACACATCCTAACACTTATGCATATTGATGACTTAGACATACATTCTAAGTGTGAACACATTAATGTGGAATTTGACTTCAGAGCGCCACGATAATTGTGCGCCGTGTCTGGGTCTAATACTTCCTATACGGTGGGTAACACCACCACCAAAGGTTATGTTTGAAGTGTTTCACTCACGGCGTTACATTTGCTATGTCTTCACATTTGGTTTGGCTTCAATTTCAACATGTCTTCATGATTATCTTCACTATATTGATTATATATATACTAGTGTTCTATCCTCTACAGCATACACTTATAGCTATGTCTTCTTGTTGAATCTTTTGAACTAAGTGAATGTGATCGGACCCTAACCTCTATGCTTTCTATCTCAAACTCTATCTCTCCAAATCATATGCATTCTATTGAAACTGTCGAATGTCTTCTCTGCGTTCCTTGTCAGGCAGAAGATACAGAGACAAACATAAGTCCATTTTCAATGCTCATTCCTTCACCTGAACCCAGAGAAGTTGGGAAACGACCACCCGACAATCCAGGCGTGCGTGGGACGTGGAAACAACCCCCGATATGCTGCAATAATGCCACGTGTCCTCAGATGAATGAATCGCCATAGGGGGCACCTGTGTAATAACATGGGCCGCCCCTGTCCCTATAAAATATATGCTCACCACAGTCATTATCTCTTCTTCACTCTCGCACGAACCCTAGCGCCACCGCTAGCTCTCGACGATGCCGGCGATGAAGCGCTTCGCTGCCGCAACCTCTTCGACGCCGTATTCACGCCGACCGCGGACATCGTCCTCTCCGCCATCGCCGTAGGTGTCCTCCGTCGCCAAGTTAGGACACGGACGATCGAACTGCTCGGCCTCCTCTTCCACTCCGTCTTGCAGTTCCTTGTGTGGTAAATAAAACTTCCTTTTTTACGGCCCCTTTGATCCTACAGATTCGTCACTTTCTACCACAAGTAGTTTCTGTTCACACATGTTGGATCCACTTCATACTGCATCTCATATTATGCCTAGTATGTTCACTTATGCTTCACAAAGCAGTTAGATTCCTCACTTGTGTGGATTCGTACAAATCTGGAACCAACTTCTTATCTGTGAGTGAATGTCTTCGCACGATGAAGTCAATGTCTTCTAAACTGATTTATCTTCAAAATCTTCTGAGAATGCATATGACCTCTTCCCCTTCCCTTGCACCTTAATGCTGTCACAGGTACATGTCCGTGGGAGAATCCCTTGGTTCTCATAGTCTGCATTCATTTGCAGAATTCTTACAGCATCATGTAAATTCTCCCGAAGCCAGTTCCTGTTTGTCCAGCAAGCGAAAGCCTCGAAGCCTTTGAACGTATTGAAGCCATTCAGTTTAAAGTTCATGGCTACAGAGAAATCTGCAAGGAAGGGAGGCAGACAGCGTCGTGGGGGAACATCAAGAGATTTGCCTGATGACCTCTCAGAGCTTTACAAGACAGATCCTGAAGAGGATTATAATCAGCGCAAGACCCGAATCCAGTGGATTCGAAGATATTGGGCAGAACAGTGGTACAAATACAGATTCGTGACCAAGGAATATGCTGAGAAGAGTGCTATCAAAAGTCCTTGGGGTGATATTCTCTTCCGAGGCCTTCCACCCAAGAATAGAGCTGAAGCTATTGCTCAGGGTTTCTATCCGTGTATGGTCCGTGGACCTCAGCCTGAAGATGCCGACCCATCATCATTGCTATGGTGTCGTGACGATAATCTCTTCAAGCGCAACTTCCAGCACGCAAAGGCATCGGCCAAGGAAAACAAGAAGTCATTGGGACTAGACTTCAACCCTGGTCCTTCTGCTCCCCGGGCTGACGGCACACGCGATGCAGAACCCAATGTCATCGGTCCTTTCTACAACCTTGAAGGTCTCATCACCCATATCGTGGTTCAAGGGACAGCCGTGAATGAGCCTGCAGATGACGCTGAATCAGATGAAGCGCCTGCAGCGCCGAAGCCAAAGAAACTGAAGCAGCCAAAAGCTTCAAAGCCTGCCTCTGCACCAAAAATCTCACGGGCGAAGCCACTGGCCACTGCACCTCCTGAAGACAGTGTGCAGTCTGAAGATTTGTCACGCATCTCCAAGCCCCAGAAGGTCAAGATGCCTCTGCCACACACCGGCCAAGAACTGACAGCTGCTGCTATTCTGCGCAACGATGCCATTGATCTGTCCAGTGATGAAGATCTTGCAGATGACGCTCTTGAGCAACTGATCAAGAGCAAAGAAGAAGCAGAAATCTTCAACAATTTGCCTCTCTTTGACGTGGCAATCATCCACGACTTCATCGATGAGTGGTTTGAAACGCCCAACCTCAGCTTTGAAGACCTGCAACTTCCCATTGGTCTTAGTGTCGCCTTCCATGGCGCCATTGCTTCAGAGCTAGCTCTAGCTCAGCGCATCGTCGAACTGAAGCAGAAGATTGACTTTGAGAAAGCTCAGTTCAAGAAGCATATGGCCAAGCTCAGCGTGCAAGAGGTCAAGAACTTCAAGATCATGCTGCACGAGCTTAAAGAAGCCTTTCTCAAGAAGCGTGAAGAAGCTCAAGTGTAGGACCTTGAAGTAGATGTGTCTAGAGGGGGGGTGATTAGACACTTAATGCTAAAGTTGCATTTTTAAGCTTTTTCGGTTTAAGTGGAGTTTAGGCACAATTTCAACATTCACAATACATATCAAGCAAGCATGCAAAGAGTATATGGCAGCGGAAAGTAAAGCATGCAACTTGCAAGAATGTAAAGGGAAGGGTTTGGAGAATTCAAACGCAATTGGAGACACGGATGTTTTTCCCGTGGTTCGGATAGGTGGTGCTATCCTACATCCACGTTGATGGAGACTTCAACCCACGAAGGGTAACGGTTGCGCGAGTCCACGGAGGGCTCCACCCACGAAGGGTCCACGAAGAAGCAACCTTGTCTATCCCACCATGGCCATCGCCCACGAAGGACTTGCCTCACTAGCGGTAGATCTTCACGAAGTAGGCGATCTCCTTGCCCTTACAAACTCCTTGGTTCAACTCCACAATCTTGTCGGAGGCTCCCAAGTGACACCTAGCCAATCTAGGAGACACCACTCTCCAAGAAGTAACAAATGGTGTGTTGATGATGAACTCCTTGCTCTTGTGCTTCAAATGATAGTCTCCCAACACTCAACTCTCTCTCACAGGATTTGGATTTGGTGGAAAGAAGATTTGAGTGGAAAGCAACTTGGGGAAGGCTAGAGATCAAGATTCATATGGTAGGAATGGAATATCTTGTCTCAACACATGAGTAGGTGGTTCTCTCTCAGAACATATGAGTTGGAAGTGTAGATGTGTTCTGATGGCTCTCTCCACGAGTGAAGAGGAGGTGGAGGGGTATATATAGCCTCCACACAAAATCCAACCGTTACACACAATTTACCAATCTCGGTGGGACCGAATCAACAAACTCGGTCGGACCGAAATAGTAAACCTAGTGACCGTTAGAGGTTTTCGGTGGGACTGACATGCAACTCGATAGGACCGATATGGTTAGGGTTAGGGCATAACATAATCTCGGTGAGACCGATTACACAAACTCGGTGAGACCGATTTGGTAATAAGCTAACCAGAGGGTTGGTCAGGCAAACTCGGTGGGACCGATTACACAAACTCGGTGAGACCGATTTTGGTAATGAGCATACACAGTGAGTTTGCATTGTAACCTCGGTAGTACCGATTGCACAAGATCGGTGAGACCGATTTTGGCAATGGACATACACAGTGAGATTACAATCCCATCTCGGTGAGACCGAGATCCCTATCGGTAGAACCGATTTGCTAGGGTTTGGCAATGGCTATGACAAGTGAAACTCGGTGGCGCCGGATAGAAATAATCGGTAGGTCCGAGTTTGGCTTAGGTTTAGGTCATATGTGGAAGTGGGAAAGTAGCTGAGGATTTTGGAGCATATCATTAAGCACTGAAGCAAGAGGCTCATTAAGCAACACCTCATCCCTCCTTGATAGTATTGGCTTTTCCTATGGACTCAATGTGATCTTGGATCACTAAAATGTAAAATGAAGAGTCTTGAGCTTTAAGCTTTAGCCAATCCTTTGTCCTTAGCATCTTGGAGAGATTCCCACAACCTTTAGTCCATGCCACTCCATTGTTGAACTTATCTGAAACATACTAGATAGAAACGTTAGTCCAACAAGAGATATGTTGTCATTAATTACCAAAACCACCTAGGGAGCACTTGTGCTTTCAATCTCCCCCTTTTTGGTAATTGATGGCAACATACATCAAAGCTTTAGATAAAGATATAAAGAACAGCAAGTAAAGCTTTGGAAGGACATGTAAACAAGCATAGGCTCCCCCTACATGTATGCACTCATGTAAATGTGAAATATAGAGGCATGTGAAAGCATAACCATGACAGAGTAGGCTTTCATGCTCATGAGTCCTTCTTGCAAACAGTATGTACATAAGCAAGAATTCCTCATACTCATGATTTTGATGCATACAACTTACCTTGTAGTCTTTAGCTGGCTTAGGATGGAATGAACCTGCACAAACAAGGTTAGATAACACAGGTACATCCACTAGCCAGAGCAAACCAAGAGAAGCCACAAGAGAACCAAGACTGGGATGACATGTAGAGAGTGAGTACAAGTACCACATTGGATTCAACATGTCCCCAAGAGTAAAGATATGCAATGAATTTGACTGATTTCTTTCCCTTAGGTGTCTTGCTCCCCCTGAATCTTACATGGGATATTGGGAGAAGATAGGGAACAGAAAATCAGAGCTGAAAGATACAAATGGATAGAACTTAATGCAAATAAGCACATATGACATGTCTTTCCCCCAAAAAGACATGTGGCATCTCTCCTCTTGAACATCAAGCATCTGGGATCATTGAGTATTCTCTCCCCCTGGAGATCTTTTTCTCCCCCTTAATACTCTCTCCCTTGTAGGTGATAAGCTTTGATGTGATCTCTCTCTCCCCCTTTGACATCAATTTCCAAGAAGGGCTTTCTGGAATCCGTCGTATAGGTTTGGTCCTTGAGACTCAGCACAAAGCAATGGATAAAACTGTGATGCTTGTAGAGGACAAGATTCATTGAGTAGAGCTGGATCAGAAGAAATATAGAACAAGTGGCAAACTGTTTTTCCTGTTGTGAAGTCGGTGGCACCGAGTGGCATGTTTCGGTGGGGCCGAAAAGATTCGGTTGGACCGAAAATACAAGTCGGTGAAACCGAGTTCACACAGAGAAAAACACTTGTCACCTCAGCTCACTAAACATGTAGGATCTCACAAAGATTTGCAATGAATTGAATGCAGAAAATGCAGAACAAAAACAAAAAGAAAAGAGAAGAAACTGAAAGATCTAGATGAAGTTTTTTTTTGAAAAAGAGAAAGAAAATAAACATGCATGAGACAAATGCAATAACACAGAAAAGAACACAAGAGAACTTCATCTAGAGTTGGGCGGTGACATAGTCACCTATGTTAGAGTATATTGACTTAGGAGTCAAGTGAGAACACTTGATCATAGGTCATACTCATCGTTTAAGCTCAAAATGGGGTTACCATTTTTCGTTTAAGCATCTTGATGTATTCACATCTTGTTGAGTTGCTTTGACTCATGTCTTGGAGTAAAGCTTCTCTAAGATGGAATAACATACCTTGGGTGGTGGTGTGGTTCTTGCTCATGTAGTTGAACTTGTGTGGGTGCTCAAGGTTGATGTAGCTCATCAAGAGTTGGGAGCACCACTTGGAGTTTGAGTTCATCTACCTACATGGGTTAGTTCTTGCAAGGAAGAGCACTTGTGTATCCAAAAATGACAATCATGAAGCTCAACATAGAATTTGTCAAAGGATATGTTTGAATGGTTTTGTGCTTCCTTGTCTTCAACCACCATTGTGTAGAGACTTGGTGATGTAGAGATTGCTCAAGATGTGAGTGAGTCGCAATCTCATGGAATTAGATTCAACCAAGCACCTACATGGGTTAGACAACATGCAAGGTACAAATATATCCAAGACATAAGATAGTCATCATAAGAGATATATCATGGATTAGTCATAAGCTCATGTCTTGCATGTATCCAATGGAGTTCCTACTCCAAGTTCGAAGCATCAATAATGTTCAATTCACCTCTCAACCTGCAAAATACTTTCTCATCAAGAGGTTTAGTAAATATATCCGCTAATTGCTTATCGGTGCGAACATGCTTAAGATCAATGTCACCCTTAGCAACATGGTCTCGAATGAAATGATGACGAACTTCAATATGCTTAGTTCGAGAATGTTGTACAGGATTATGACCAATTTTGATAGCACTTTCATTGTCACAAAGTAGTGGAACATGTTTCACATAGATCCCATAATCTTTAAGAGTTTGGGTCATCCAAAGTAATTGAGCACAACATGAACCAGCGGCAATGTATTCCGCTTCGGCGGTGGATAAGGATACCGAGTTTTGTTTCTTGGAAGACCAAGACACAAGAGATCTACCAAGAAATTGACAAGTACCCGAAGTGGACTTTCTATCAACCTTGTCTCCGGCATAATCCGAGTCGGAATAGCCAACAAGATCAAAAGAAGACCTCTTAGGATACCAAATGCCAAAGTTTGGTGTATGAATTAAGTATCTCACTATCCTTTTCACGGCCTTAAGATGACATTCTTTAGGAGCAGCTTGATAACGTGCACACATGCACACACTTAGCATAATGTCGGGACGTGAAGCACATAGGTATAACAAAGAACCAATCATAGAGCGATAAACCTTTTGATCAACCGGTTCACCATCTTTGGTCAAATCAAGATGTCCACTAGTAGGCATGGGTGTAGGCATACCTTTGCATTCTTGCATATTGAACTTCTTGAATAAGTCCTTGGTGTACTTCGTTTGAGAGACAAATGTACCTTCCTTAGTTTGCTTGATTTGCAAACCGAGAAAGAATTTGAGTTCACTCATCATAGACATCTCAAACTTCTCTGACATTAGCTTTCCAAACTTTTCACTAAAGAGAGGGTTAGTTGAACCAAATATGATATCATCAACATAAATTTGGCATACAAATAGTTCTCCATTAACCCTTTTTAGTAAAAAGTGTGGAATCAATTTTTCCAATTTCAAAACCACTTGCAATAAGGAACTTGGTCAAGCATTTATACCATGCTCTAGGAGCTTGTTTAAGACCATAAAGGGCTTTGTGAATTTGTAAACATGATTTCATTTCTTAGGATTGACAAAGCCGGGAGGTTATTTGACATAAACTTCCTCCTCTATTTCACCATTTAGAAAAGCACTTTTAATGTCCATTTGGTACAAGGTGATATTACGGTGATTAGCATAGGCAAGTAAGATGCGAATGGACTCAAGTCTAGCAACGGGAGCATATGTATCACCATAGTCCATACCTTCGACTTGTGTGTACCCTTGGGCGACGAGACGTGCTTTGTTGCGAACCACTTGTCCATCTTCATCTTGCTTGTTGCGAAACACCCATTTGGTACCAATGATGTTGTGGTTGTTGTCGGGCTTCTCAACCAATGTCCAAACTTGGTTTCTCTCAAAGTTGTGTAGCTCTTCATGCATAGCGTTTATCCAGTCCGGATCTTCCAATGCTTCTTCAACCTTCATAGGTTCAATGCTAGAGATGAATGAATAGTTTTCACAAAAGTTAGCTAAACGAGTTTTTGAGCGAGTGATTCTCCCGGTTTGAATATCATTGTAGATTTGCTCGACGGGATGGTCCTTAGCAATTCTTGCTCGAACTCGTGAGAGCTTTTGCTTGGGTCTTTGTTGAACATCTTCTTCATCTTGTTCTTCTTCTTGGCCTTCTTCATTGTTGGCATTGTCGTTCTCTTATCGTGGTGGAGAAGGAGGTTGTTGACGTTCGTCTTGATGCGTTTCCTCGTCTTCTTCATCTTGGTGTGTCCCACTTGTGGATGCTTCCATATCAATTCTTGGTTCACCTTGTCGTGAAGTAGAAGCTTCCACTTGGACGGACGAGGTACTCTCCTTCACCTCCGTTGGATGAACTTTGCCAATAGACAACTCTTGGATTGCTTCTGAAGGGTCTTTGTCTCCTACATCAATTGGCAATTGCTCTACTTGCGAGCCATTAGATTCATCAAACTTCACATCTACCGTCTCTTCAACCTTTCGGGTGAAATTGTTGTAGACACGGTAAGTGTGAGAGTTTGAGCCATAACCAAGTAGAAAACCTTCATGAGATTTAGGAGCAAACTTTGAACGACGATGCTTATCAAGAATGTAGCACTTTGAGCCGAATACTCGAAAGTATCCAACTTGGGGTTTGTTACCGGTGAGGAGCTCGTATGCCGTCTTGCCGAGTAGCTTGTGAAGATACAAGCGATTTGTTGCATGACAAGCTGTCTCAACCGCTTCTGCCCAAAAGTGCTTGGCGTCTTGTACTCATCAAGCATCGTTCTCGCCATTTCGATGAGCGTCCGGTTCTTCCTCTCAACAACTCCATTTTGTTGAGGTGTGTACGTAGCCGAGAACTCGTGTGAAATCCCTTCTTCGTCAAGAAAGGTGTCCACATTTGCGTTCTTGAACTCCGTTCCGTTGTCACTCCGAACCTTCTTGATCTTCACGTCAAACTGATTTTGGGCCTTCCTAGCGAAGTTTTTGAAGATCTTCTGGACCTGCGACTTGTCATTAAGAAAGAACACCCACGTAAATCTTGAAAAATCATCAACTATAACTAGACCAAAAGAATTTCCACCGAGACTCTTGTAGGCGTTGGGACCAAAAAGATCCATATGAAGTAGCTCGAGTGGCCTCCTTGTGGTCATGATGTTCTTCACGGGATGTCTTCCTCCAACCTGTTTACCTGCTTGACAAGCACTGCAAAGTCTATCCTTATCAAATATGACATCGTTAACTCCAAGGATATGATTTCCTTTAATAAGCTTGTCAAGGTTTCTCATGCCAACGTGACCTAGTCGTCTATGCCACAACCAACCTTTTGAGGATTTAGCAATAAAGCAAGTTTTAGGTTGTGCCTTTTTAGAGAAATCGACAATGTAAAGATCACCTCTACGCATACCGGTAAAGACCATTTTATGATTGTCTCGACGAAATACTTGGCAATCTACCTCAGTAAATAGGACATTCAAACCGAAATCAGCAAGTCTAGATACTGAAAGTAAGTTGTAGCCGAGAGATTCAACGAGCATGACATTTTGAATGGAACTATCATGTGAGATGGCCACCTTACCAAGGCCAACCACTTTACCCTTTGAATTATCACCAAAGGTGACATATTTTCGAGGGCCGTCATTTTCAGCAAGCTCACGAAACATCTCTTCATCTCCGGTCATATGATCAGTACATCCACTATCAAGAACCCATTCCTTTCCTCCTGACACATATCCCCGAAGATTTGCCATAAGACCAAAATGTCTCATTGCATCATCAAGATCGAAGTCACTATCATCATCATCATCATAGTATCCATGTTCACCATGATCTTGTGACTCATCATTTCCTAGAGAGGGTAATTCATTAGATAAATGATCATCAAAGTGGTCACCTTTATGAATTCTTATAGCTTCGGATATATATATCACTAATGATTCCAACATCTCCTTTAGCACGCTTGAGATTGGTAAGCTCAAATAGACAATCACCAAAACTAGGATCACTAGAGTTCATCTTACTCAAGGCAATAGATTTATGGAGAATTTCATCCAAATTTTTCAAGAAATAATCGGAAATCGTTCCTCAAGAAATTTCCATATAGTATAGGCACAATTAAGAGTAGGCAAACTAGCAATCAAATTTTTGGGCAATCCTCTAATGATGAGCTCAACAGTTCTAAGATTGCGAATATGTCAATATCTTCATCTAGGGTAGGATGCAAAGGATCAATATGAGGTGCACAAGGGCTAGCAATATACTTGTTCAAATGATATTGATTGAAAATTACAAGCATCTCATTTTTCCACTCATGAAAATACTCTCCATCAAGAATAGGCACTCTATGTCTAAGACTCCCTAAAGTAGACACATCCATCTTCCTCCAATGGTGATTAAACCAAGGCAATGGAGACCAAAGCTCTGATACCACTTGTAGGACCTTGAAGTAGATGTGTCTAGAGGGGGGTGATTAGACACTTAAATGCTAAAGTTGCAATTTTTAAGCTTTTTCGGTTTAAGTGGAGTTTAGGCACAATTTCAACATTCACAAATACATATCAAGCAAGCATGCAAAGAGTATATAGGCAGCGGAAAGTAAAGCATGCAACTTGCACAATGTAAAGGGAAGGGTTGGACGAATCAAACGCAATTGGAGACACGGATGTTTTTCCCGTGGTTCGGATAGGTGGTGCTATCCTACATCCACGTTGATGGAGACTTCAACCCACAAAGGGTAACGGTTGCGAGAGTCCACACAGGGCTCCACCCACAAAGGGTAACGGTTGCGCGAGTCCACACAGGGCTCCACCCACGAAGGGTCCACGAAGAAGCAACCACCCACAAAGGGTCCACGAAGAAGCAACCTTGTCTATCCCACCATGGCCATCGCCCACACAGGACTTGCCTCACTAGCGGTAGATCTTCACGAAGTAGGCGATCTCCTTGCCCTTACAAACTCCTTGGTTCAACTCCACAATCTTGTCGGAGGCTCCCAAGTGACACCTAGCCAATCTAGGAGACACCACTCTCCAAGAAGTAACAAATGGTGTGTAGGTAATGAACTCCTTGCTCTTGTGCTTCAAATGATAGTCTCCCCAACACTCAACTCTCTCTCATAGGATTTGGATTTTGTGGAAAGAAGATTTGAGTGGAAAGAGCAACTTGGGGAAGGCTAGAGATCAAGATTCATATGGTAGGAATGGAATATCTTGGTCTCAACACATGAGTAGGTGGTTCTCTCTCAGAACATATGAGTTGGAATGGTGTATGCGTTCTGATGGCTCTCTCTTCGAATGAAGAGGAGGTGGAGGGGTATATATAGCCTCCACACAAAATCCAACCGTTACACACAGTTTTCCAATCTCGGTGGGACCGAATCAACAAACTCGGTCGGACCGAAAAGGTAAACCTAGTGACCGTTAGAGATTTCGGTGGGACCGACTGGATCAACTCGGTGGGACCGATGTGCTAGGGTTAGGGTAAATCCAAAACTCGGTTTGACCGATTACTCAAACTCGGTGGGACCGATTTGGGTAATAAGTGAAACTGAGATTTGGCCAAGCAAACTCGGTGGAACCGATTGCATATCTCGGTGGGACCGAGAATATTGCAATGGGTAACAGAGAGTTTGCAAGCCCATCTCGGTGAGACCGAGATCCCATCGGTGAGACCGAACTGATTAGGGTTTGGCAGTGGCTTATGACAAGTGAAACTCGGTGGCGCCGGATAGGAAGAATCGGTAGGACCGAGTTTGGCTTAGGGTTTAGGTCATATGTGGAAGTGGGAAAGTAGCTGAGGGTTTTGGAGCATATCACTAAGCACATGAAGCAAGAGGCTCATTAAGCAACACCTCATCCCTCCTTGATAGTATTGGCTTTTCCTAAAGACTCAATGTGATCTTGGATCACTAAAATGTAAAATGAGGAGTCTTGAGCTTGAAGCTTTAGCCAATCCTTTGTCCTTAGCATCTTGAAGGAGTTCCCACAACCTTTAGTCCATGCCACTCCATTGTTGAACTTATCTGAAACATGCTAGATCGAAATGTTAGTCCAACAAGAGATATGTTTTCATCAATTATCAAAACCACCTAGGGAGCACTTGTGCTTTCAGCGAACCATGGAGATGGGTTCAACAATTAAGGGCTCTATGGGAGTAGCCCGTTCCTTCTTGGTCTTCCGCTTCTTCTTGGAGGGAGCAGCATCAGAGGCTTCAGAATGTTTCCTCTTTCTGGCTTTAGCCTCAGCAGTCCTTGTCTTCTTTAGTTCTGAAGCGGTTGACCTGGCCTTTGGCTTCGAGCCAGTCATGCTAGTTGAGAAGACAATGGGATCCACTTCCTGCCTTGGTGCGTTGGGTTCAGCCACAGTGGGCTTCTTCTTCTGCTTAGCAGCCATCCTGGGATCAATGCCAGGGCGCCCAAGGGCCTTGCGTTTCTCAGCCTCATTGTAGGCTTGCACACACTTGTCAGCCAGGCTCTTCATGCGCTCACGAGAACCATGAGCTTCTGCACATTTCTTGAGAAAGGCTTCTTTGAGCTCGTGCAGCATAATCTTGAAGTTTTTCACCTCTTGCACGCTGAGCTTGGCCATATGCTTCTTGAACTGAGCTTTTTCAAAGTCAATCTTCTGCTTCAGTTCAACGATGCGCTGAGCTAGAGCTAGCTCTGAAGCAATGGCGCCATGGAAGGTGACATTGAGGCCAATTGGAAGTTGCAGATCTTCGAAGCTGAGGTTGGGCGTGTCAAACCACTCATCAATGAAGTTGTGGATGATTGCCACGTTAAAGAGAGGCAGATCATTGAAGATTTCTGCTTCTTCTTTGCTCTTGATCAGTTGCTCAAGAGCGTCATCTGCAAGATCTTCATCACTGGACAGATCAATGGCATCGTTGCGCAGAATAGCAGAAGCAGTCAGTTCTTGGCCAGTGTGTGGCAGAGGCATCTTGACTTTTTGGGGCTTGGAGATGCGTGACAAATCTTCAGACTGCACACTGTCTTCAGGAGGTGCAGTAGCCAGTGGCTTCGCCCGTGAGATTTGTGGTGCAGAGGCAGGCTTTGAAGCTTTAGGCCGCTTCAACTTCTTTGGCTTCGGCGCTGCAGGCGCTTCATCTGATTCAGCGTCATCTGCAGGCTCATTCACGGCTGTCCCTTGAACCACGATATGAGTGATGAGACCTTCCAAGTTGTAGAAGGGCCCAAGAAGATTGGGTTCAGCTTCGCGAGTTCCATCGGCACGGGGAGCAGAGGGACCAGGGTTGAAGTCTAATCCCAAAGACTTCTTGTTCTACTTCGCTGAGTTCTTGGCAAACTGGAAGTTGTGCTTGAACAGATTGTCGTCACGACACCATAGTAGTGACGATGGGTGTGCATCTGCAGGCTGTGGCCCACGGACCATGCAGGGATAGAAGCCTTGTTCAATGGCTTCTTCTCTGGACCTGGGTTGAAGATTCTTGTATAGGATGTCTCCCCACGGTCGATTGATGGCATTTTTCTCAGCATATTCCTGGGTCACAAACCGGTATTTGAACCATTGTTCTGCCCAATATCTTTGAATCCATTGGATTCGGGTCTTGAGCTGATTGTAATCCTCTTCAGGATATGTCTTGTAAAGCTCTGAGAGGTCATCAGGCAAATCTCTTGATGTTCCCCCACGACGCTGTCTGCCACCCTTCCTTACTGATTTCTCTGCAGCCATGAACTTCAAACTGAATGGCTTCAACACGTTCAAAGGCTTCAAAGGCTTTCGCTTGCTGGACAAACAGGAACTGGCTTCGAGAGAATTTATATGATACTGTAAGAATTCTGCAAATGAATGCAGACTATGAGAACCAAGGGATTCTCCCACGGACATGTACCTGTGACAGCATTAAGGTGCGAGGGAAGGGGAAGAGGTCATATGCATTCTGAGAAGATTTTGAAGATAAATCAGTTTAGAAGACATTGACCTCATCGTGCGAAGACATTCACTCATAGATACGGAGTTGGTTCTAGATTTGTACGAATCCACTGATCAGTACAAGTGAGGAATCTAACTACTTTGTGAAGCATAAGTGAATATACTAGGCATATTATGAGATGCAGTATGATCCAACATGTGTGAACAAAAACCACTTGTGGTAGAAAGTGACGAATCTGTAGGATCAAAGGGGCCGTAAAAAGGAGGTTTTTATTTACCACACAAGGAACTGCTAGACGGAGTGGAAGAGGAGGCCGAGCAGTTCGATCGTCCGTGCCCTAACTTGGCGATGGAGGACACCTACGGCGACGGCGGAGAAGACGATGTCCGCAGTCGGCGTGAAGACGGCGTCGGAGAGGTTGCGGCAGCTAAGCGCTTCGTCGCCGGCGTCGTCGAGGGCTAGCGGTGGCGCTAGGGTTCGTGCGAGAGTGGAAGAAGAGATAATGACTGTGGTGTGGCGTGTATTTATAGGGACAGGGGGGGCTCAGTGTTATTACACAGGTGCCCCTGGCGATTCACATCTGAGGAACACGTGGCCATCATGCTTCATATCGGAGGTTGTTCCACGTCCCATGCACGCCTGGATTGTCGGGTGGTCGTTCCCACTTCTCCGGGTTTCAGGTGAAGGAATTAGTATTGAAAGCGGACTTAATGTTTGTCTCTGTATCTTCTGCTGACAAGGACGCAGAGAAGACATTTGACAGTTTCAAAAGAATGCATATGATTTGGAGAGATAGTGTTTGAGATAGAAAGCATAGAGAGGTTAGGGTCCGATCACATTCACTTAGTTCAAAAGATTCAACAAGAAGACATAGCTATAAGTGAATGCTGTAGAGGACAGAACACTAGTATATATATATATAATCAACATAGTGAAGATAATCATGAAGACATGTTGAGATTGAAGCCATACCAAATGTGAAGACATAGCAAATGTAACGCCATGAGTGAAACACTTCAAACAGAACATTTGGTGGTGGCGTTACCCACCGTATAGGAAGTATTAGACCCAGACACGGCGTACAATTATCGTGGCATTCCGAAGTCAAATTCCTCATTAATGTATTCACACTTAGAATGCATGTCTTCATTGATTGAAGATATACTTTACTTCGTGTGTTGCACATCTAAGTCATCAATATGCATAAGTGTTAGGATGTGTGCCTGATCACAGGACATTTGAGGATTCCAAGATATTTAGCTCACACCATAACTTGCAAAATCTCTTCTCATCCAAGGGCTTGGTGAAGATATCTGCCAATTGCTCTTCAGTGTTGACGTGTATGATATCAATATCTTCCTTCACAACATGATCTCTGAGAAAGTGATGACGAATCTCAATGTGCTTTATCTTCGAGTGCTGAACTGGGTTGTTGGCAATCTTGATGGCGCTTTCATTGTCGCAGTAGAGTGGCACTTGCTTCAGATGAATGCCATAGTCTTTGAGTGTTTGCTTCATCCACAGAAGCCGAGCGCAACAAGATCCAACAGCAATGTATTCAGATTCAGCAGTGGAGAGAGATACACAGTTCTGCTTCTTTGAAGACCAACATACAAGTGATCGTCCCAGAAAATGACATGTGCCTGATGTAGACTTGCGATCCACCTTGTCACCAGCATAATCAGCATCTGAGAATCCAACTAGATCAAACTCTGAGCCCTTTGGATACCATAATCCTAGAGTTGGGGTGTAAGCCAAATATCGAAGAATTCGCTTCACAGCTAAGTGATGGGATTCCTTTGGTGCCGCTTGGAATCGAGCACACATGCAAACACTAAGCATAATATCTGGCCTAGATGCACATAGATAAAGTAAAGAACCAATCATGGAGCGGTATACCTTTTGATCGAACTCTTTACCATTGTCGTCGGGACCCAGATGATGTTTGGCTGGCATTGGCGTCGTGAAGCCTTTGCAGTCTTGCATACCAAACTTCTTCAGGCAATCTTTGAGATACTTCTCTTGAGATATAAAGATGCTGTTGCGTTGCTGTCATATTTGAAGACCAAGGAAGAACTTCAGCTCTCCCATCATGGACATCTGGTATTGCTCTTGCATCATATATCCAAATTCTTCACTGTATTTCTGATTGGTGCAGCCGAAGATAATGTCATCCACATATATTTGGCACACAAACAGTTCACCATCATATGTCTTCGTGAAGAGAGTGGGGTCGAGGGAACCAGGTGTGAAGCCTTTGCTCTTCAGGAAGAGTTTGAGTGTGTCATACCAAGCCCGAGGGGCTTGTTTGAGGCCATACAGTGCCTTGTTGAGCTTGTATACCATGTCAGGATGTTTTGGATCTTCAAAGCCAGGCGGTTGTGCAACATACACTTCTTCTTCAATCTTGCCATTGAGAAATGCGCTCTTCACATCCATTTGATATAGAAGTATGTTATGATGATTTGCATAGGCCAGCAGTATGCGTATGGCTTCAAGTCAAGCCATGGGAGCAAATGTTTCATCGAAGTCAATCCCTTCCACTTGAGTATATCCTTGAGCAACGAGACGAGCTTTGTTTCTGACAACTTGACCATGCTCATCTTGCTTGTTGCGGTATATCCATTTGGTGCCTATTATATTGTGCTTCCGAGGATCAGGACGCTTAACCAGTTCCCATACATTATTCAGCTCAAACTGTTGAAGCTCTTCTTGCATAGCTTGAATCCATTCAGGTTCCATGAAGGCTTCTTCAACTTTCTTGGGTTCTGTTATTGAGACGAATGCGAAGTGCCCACAGAAATTTGCTAGCTTTGTTGCCCTTGAACGAGTGAGCGGACTGGGTGCATTGATGCTATCAATTATTCTCTCAATCTGCACTTGATTTGCAACACGAGGATGTACAGGGCGAAGATTTTGTTCTTGCTGATCATTGTCATTGTTAGAGGGATTGTCTTCAGGCCGAGCATTGTCTTCAGGTTGATCAGGTGCGGAGATGATAAGTTCCTCTTCAGGTTGAGCTTCAGAGGGTATGATTTCTCCAGTTCCCATAAGTTTGATTGATTCACTGGATGGAACTTCATCTAGCACATTTGGTAGTTGCTCTCTTTGTGAACCGTTAGTCTCATCGAACCGCACATCCATTGTTTCAACCACTTTGAAAGTGCAACTATCCCTAGGTGGTTTTGGTAATTCATAACAACATATAGCTCATTGAGCTAATGCTATTCCAAGATAATTATTTCGGGAAAGCTCAATGATTGGCATGGCATGGATGGTGAAAGTGGAACCCTCAAAATGCTAAGGACAAAGGATTGGCTCAAGCTCAAAAGCTCAAGACTCTTCATTTTATATTTTAGTGATCCAAGATCACATTGAGTCTTTAGGAAAAGCCAATACTATCAAGGAGGGATGAGGTGTTGCTTAATGAGCCTCTTGCTTCATGTGCTTAGTGATATGCTCCAAAACCCTCAACTACTTTCCCATATCCACATTTGACCTAAACCCTAAGCCAAACTCGGTCTTCCCGATTCTTTCAATCCGGCGCCACCGAGTTTCACTTGTCATAAGCCACTGCCAAACCCTAGCATTTCGGTTCTACCGATAGGGATCTCGGTCTCACAGAGATGGGATTGCAAACTCTCTGTTTCCCTTTCGTAACTTTTCAGTCTCACCGAAAGAGCGGATCGGTCCCACCGAGATTGAAATGTAAACTCTCTGTTTCCTTTTCGTAACTTTTCGGTCTCACCGTAAGAGCAAATCGGTCCCACCGAGTTTGCCTGACCAACTCTCTGGTTAGGCTAATTACCAAATTCCGGTCTCACGAGTTTTGTAATCGGTCTCACCGAGATTACGTTATGCCCAAACCTAAACCATATCGGTCCTACCGAGTTGCATGTCCAGTCCCACCAAAAATCCTTCTAACGGTCACTAGTTTACATTTTCGGTCCGACCGAGTTTTTGATCGGTCCACCGAGATTGGGAAAACTGTGTGTAACGGTTGGATTTTGTGTGGAGGCTATATATACCCCTCCACCTCCTCTTCATTCGTGGAGAGAGCCATCAGAACACATACACAATTCCTACTCATATGTTCTGAGAGAGAACCACCTACTCATGTGTTGAGACCAAGATATTCCATTCCTACCATATGAATCTTGATCTCTAGCCTTCCCAAGTTGCTTTCCACTCAAATCTTCTTTCCACAAAATCCAAATCCTATGAGAGAGAGTTGAGTGTTGGGGAGACTATCATTTGAAGCACAAGAGCAAGGAGTTCATTACCTACACACCATTTGTTACTTCTTGGAGAGTGGTGTCTCCTAGATTGGCTAGGTGTCACTTGGGAGCCTCCGACAAGATTGTGGAGTTGAACCAAGGAGTTTGTAAGGGCAAGGAGATCGCCTACTTCGTGAAGATCTACCGCTAGTGAGGCAAGTCCTGTGTGGGCGATGGCCATGGTGGGATAGACAAGGTTGCTTCTTCGTGGACCCTTTGTGGGTGGTTGCTTCTTCGTGGACCCTTCGTGGGTGGAGCCCTTTGTGGACTCGCGCAACCGTTACCCTTTGTGGGTGGAGCCCTCCGTGGACTCTCGCAACCGTTACCCTTTGTGGGTTGAAGTCTCCATCAACGTGGATGTAGGATAGCACCACCTATCCGAACCACGGGAAAAACATCCGTGTCTCCAATTGCGTTTGAATTCTCCAAACCCTTCCCTTTACATTCTTGCAAGTTGCATGCTTTACTTTCCGCTGCCAATATACTCTTTGCATGCTTGCTTGAATTGTGTGATGATTGCTTGACTTGTCCTAAAATAGCTAAAATCTGCCAAGAACTAAAATTGGGAAAAGGTTAAGTTTTTATTTGGTCAAGTAGTCTAATCACCCCCCCTCTAGACATACTTTCGATCCTACAAGTGGTATCAGAGCTTTGGTCTCCATTTGCTTTGATCTCCATAGCTTTTGGTGGTCATAGCCTTGGTTTCACAACCTAGGAGAGTATGGCGTCTAGCGAGGGAAATTATCACCGTAGAGGTCGTTACTTTGATGGTACTAATTTTGCTAGTTGGAAGCATAAAATGAAAATGCATATTCTTGGACATAACCCCGCCGTTTGGGCTATTGTGTGTGTTGGTTTGCAAGGTGACTTCTTTGATGGGAAAGAACCAAACTGTGAAGCTACCGCGGATGAGTTGAAGATGTTGCAATACAATGCTCAAGCTTGTGATATTCTCTTCAACGGATTGTGCCCCGAAGAATTCAACAAAATCAGCCGTCTTGAGAATGCAAAGGAAATTTGGGACACTTTGATTGATATGCACGAAGGTACCGACTCCGTCAAGGAATCCAAGTTGGATGTGCTTCAAAGTCAACTTGACAAGTTCAAAATGAAGGATGGTGAAGGTGTCGCTGAAATGTACTCTAGGCTTGCTCTCATCACAAATGAGATTGCCGGCTTAGGAAGTGAAGAGATGACCGATAGATTCATCATCAAGAAGATTCTAAGAGCCTTGGATGGAAAATATGATACCGTGTGCACATTGATCCAAATGATGCCCAATTACAAAGATCTCAAGCCAACGGAGGTGATTGGAAGAATTGTTGCTCATGAGATGTCACTTAAGGATAAAGAGGAACTTCACAACAAATCAAGTGGTGCCTATAAAGCCTCATGTGAAGCCCCTACATCATCAAGTGAGAAACAAGACTTCAATGAAGAATTGAGCTTAATGGTGAAGAACTTCAACAAGTTCTACAAGAGTAGAAGCAAAGATAGAAGCTTCAAGTCAAGGTCCTACAATGACAAAAGATCTTCTAGTCGAGAGCGAAACTGCTACAGTTGTGGAAGACCCGGACACTATTCCAATGAGTGTACGGCTCCCTACAAGAGAAGAGAAGATTCTCCAAAAAGAAGAAGCAAAGAATCACCACCAAGAGAGAGAAGGAGTAGAGATGATCGTTATGAACGAAGATACTCACGGAGAAGCAAGGATTCGGAAAGGAAGGAAAAATCATCAAGGAGCTACACAAGACGAAGACATCAAGCTCATGTTGGTGAATGGGTATCCGGCTCCGACTCCGACAGCCACTCCGAGAGAAGTTATCACTCCGACTCCGAAGATACTCAAGATGAAGGTGTTGCCGGTCTAGCACTTGTGTCAACCAACTCCTACGACATATTTGACTCACCAAATGAAGGAATTGGAAGATGCTTCATGGCCAAAGGTCCTAAGGTAACACACCCCGAGTATGTTGATTTCAATAGTGATGAAGATGACTTGTTAGGTGATGATTTGCTTGTTGACAACTCTAGTGATGAATACTATGATGAAACGTCAATTAATCATGCTAATCAAGATAAAACGAATGACAATGATAAGGAGAAGATTGAGGCTCTAACTAAAGAACTAAACACTCTTAAGTTAGCTCATGAAACTATCTTCGAAGATCATCGAGAACTTTTAAGAGCTCATGAGAAATTAAGCTTTGAAAAGCTCAATCTTGAGCAAGAGCATGAGTTCTTAAAAGCAATCAATGATGATCTCCGCAAGAAAAGTTCTTCTTACATTGCCAAGCGTTTACTCTTATCCACTTACATGCCTCAAGTCAAGTCTAGTAACAAGAACAAGAAAGATTCTTCCTCTAGCAGTAACAATGATCATGCTAAATCCAATATTGTTGCTTCTAGTAGTTCTCTTGATTCCACTAATGATTCTCTTAGCCAAGTTACACTTGAGCAAGAAAATAGCTTATTGAAGGGAATTATAGAGAAAGGAGTGTACAAAAGCCTTGCCGGGAGTAAGCAATTCGAGGAAATTGTGCGCAAGCAAGGAATGCACCGGAAGAATCAAGGTGTTGGTTTTGAACGAAAGTTCAATGCCAATGGAGTTGAGTGGGAAGAAGATCAATACCCCAAGACAAAGTTTGTTCCTCAACAAGAGAAGTATGATACTTCTTTCAAGGGGACACAAGCTCAAGATGATCTTCCACCACAAGACTACAAGCAAAAAGGCAAGGACAAGCTTCAAGAGGAAATTGACGCATTTGAAGAAGCTCCTAAGACCTTAGTCAAGTGGATTCCCAAGACTACTTCAAGTTCCACTTCATCAAGTACGACTACAACTCCAAGGATTCCCATCAAGATGTGTGGATCCAAAAGAAGAAGAACTAGAGAGTTCTTGAGGGTGACTCCGCCAACATACTTCACTCTTATCATTTTGGCAAGAACAAGTGCAATCAACTTCCACATCTTGCACTAGTTCAAGGAGTCACAAACCCTCTTGTTGGTAAGACAAGGGACAAGGTAACCTAAAAGTTTTCATGGACATCATCTTGTGTGTGCATCACTCTATGTCTATGGATATCCTTGTTTGTTCCTTGTGGGACTAACCCATGTAGGTATTGAAAGTGCAATTCACTCAAATGGATAGCTCCAAGTGATCTACATCAACATTGAGCATCCACATCTTCAACATCTACATGAAGTCATCATCGACAAAACCCGAGGTTAGTTCATCCCTCTTAGGGGGGATATCACATCTAGGGGGAGCTTTACTCTAAGACTTGAGCTAAAGCAACTCTAAAGATGTGAACACAACAATGCTTTATGTAAAAGTGGTAACCCCACTTGAGCTTAAACGATGAGTATGACCTATGATCAAGTGTTCTCACTTGACTCCTAAGTCAATATACTCATATATAGATGACCTTGTCATCGCAAATTGCTTGATAGATGCTAGAATTGGTTGTGCATGCCTTGTCACATATTTCATTTGCCATCTTATTGTGTGAGCATGCTGGTTGCATATTTTACTCATTCGAGGACATCCACTTGTTGTTTTGATTGTTTGGTTTTATTTCCTTTTGCCAAGTGGATGGACAAGAATGCCTAAGAACCTCCTCTAGCTATCTATGCTTTTCTCGTCTCAAACTCTATTCATGCTACATCACAAAATTTGATCAAGTCAGATTCGAACCACTCTGTGTGAGGAGCGCTCGGAGTCCCCGATTCGTCATAGACTTAAACTTCCAAAACCTCTTTATGATTCTCGGTCTGACCGATACCCCACTTTCGGTCCTACGAGATCATTAAGTTGATCTAGGTTTTCGATCTCGGTGCAACCGATTTGAACCTCTTTCTATCACACCGAGTTTCAGTAACTGCATGCAGTTATGAATCTCGGTGCCACCGAGTTGTTCCACTCGGTCACACCGACAGGGTCGGGCTATATATAGTCACGGGCAAAATTTGGAAATTTCTCCGAACCCCTTCGCCCGCGCGATAGCCTGCTCTGCCAACGTGGTCTCCGGATCATCTTCTCGCCGCCAGCCACCTCCAGTCGCTGGTCTCCGTCGCCGTCAACGGGAATTCTGCCCCGCCGTTGCCGCCGTAGAGAGTCTCCGCCGAGCTAGGGTATGGACTCGATCTTTGTGCTATTCTCCAATCCAATTCTCAGCACATTGTGATCATCATGATTCTTGCCATGATTGAAACACTCCTATCCAGTCAATACATCCGTAGATTAGCTTTGATTCGAAAATTTTAGGGTTAGGTTTCCGCCGAAACCATCTCTGACCCACCGAGTTGAAAAACTCGGTCCCACCGATTTGGCTTATGCCATTGCACAAGTGAGACTCGGTCTGACCGAGAATTACTTATCGGTGTGACCGATTTTGGAACTCTGTGAAACCCTAGCAGTCTCGGTGCCACCGAACTGTGACTCGGTCCAACCAAGTTCACTAGTTTAGGTTCCAAAACTGCTTCGGTATCACCGAGTTTAAAAATCGGTAGATCCGAGATGATTTCAGTGGGAAACTAAAACTAAATTTTTGATCATTCTTTTGCAAAAATCTCTGCATTTTGTGATGCTCATCTATTCTACCTCATCTATAAACTATTCACAGGGTCAGCAGTCAGAGCTTGCAACATGTCTGATCAGAGTGACAGCCAGAACTTGTCAGAGCAGCAAGTGGTGATGAGTGAGGGCACTAGTCCCTCCAGCTCTTCAGATGATGGCAGCAGAAGTACCCCAAGCAATCTGCCAAAAGCTGCCACTAGACAAAGGAAGAAGAGAACTTCAGACTCCGAAGATGAATATTATGTGGCAGAGGAAGAGGCCACATCAAAGAGAGTTGAGCCAGCTCAAGGCACAAAGCCAGGTCTAAAGATCAAAAGGCCTGCAGGCAGGCAGCCTATGTCAAAGGCTAGAGCCTCAACTGAGAAGCCCACTCCCAAAGAGCCAGTTGCTGCAGAAGGTAAAAAGAGGAAGGAAAGGGTCAAGAAGACCGTAGCCAGAGTGCTAGGAAAGGCTTCCATCATGGAAGAGGAAGAGGAAGAAGAGGTAGCTGCACTAGCACCTAAGGCACCCAAGCTGATGGGAGATGCTATCAAATCAGGGGCTACTGCATCTAAGCCCAAAGCTTCCTCCAAGCCAAAACCAAAGAGGAATACAAGGAGCATTCCTGCAGCTGAGAAGAACAAGGCTCCAGTGCCTGAGACTGTTGCTAAAGAAGAGGATGAAGAGCAAGTTCTTAGAAAGCTCAAGCCCAAGATCCCAGACCAAAACGATGCTCATCCTGTGGCTGAGGACATGAAGCTCAGGAGAGATTCAGGGCTGAGGAAGTGGAGAGAAGCAGACCCGTATGCTTCAAGGAGAAGGACTGCTGTGGATTACAGATTTCACACCAAGGAACAGCAGGACTTCTATGAGACAGTGCTGCTAGATAAGAAGCCCATTGTTTGTGACATGAGATGGGTCGACTAGACCTACATGAAGGAAAATGAGGAACACTACCCTGGAGTGTATGACAGCTTTAGTGCTTGTGGAGTTGCTGACTTTGTTGGGCAGAAGCTCACAAAGTGGAACGAGGAGCTTATCATGCAATTCTACTCCACGACACACTTTTATCCAGATGGGAGGATAACTTGGATGTCTGAGGGTACGAGGTACCAATCTACTGTTGAGGAATGGGCAAAGTTGATCAATGCCCCAGAGGAGCAAGCAGATGACTTGGACATTTATGCCAAGAAAAAGATGGATCATAACTCAATGTCCAACATGTACAAGGAAATTCCAAATGAAGCTCTTGACACTTTCAAATTTGGCTCAGTGCATTATCTTCTGTCAGGGCTGCCAACCATCAATTGGATATTGAGGCACACCTTATTGCCCAAGTCTAGAGATCACAAGATGATCAGAGGCCATGCAATCAACTTGCTTCACGTCTTTGATGTGCCACAGAAGTTCAAGGTCATGAGCCTCATAGTAGAGACTATCAAGAGGACTGCAGCAGATCAGAAAAGGAGCTGTGGATATGCACCTCAAATTCAGGAGCTCATCAACTCTAAGATGGGCACGGGCATATATTTATTGGACAAGGAACACCTGCCCATCCGTCCAGATTTTGAGGACAATCAAGTTGTCATGACTGAGAATGAGCCATCGTCTGCCCAAGCACAAGCAAAGAAGGAGAAGGCAAGGAAAGGAGAAAGCTGCCAAGATGCCAACTTCAAAGAGGAGGCATCTGAGTATTTCTTGAAGACCAAACAAGAGCAGCTTTGGTTACCTAATTGCATCCACCTGCGGATTGAGAAAGGACTAGCCCACCCTAAACTCAAAACCAGGCAAGCCTAGAGAGAATCAATGGAACAAAAGTTCTATGACTTGATGTCAAGGTACAGAAGATTCAGATCTGCAGTTGGAAGCAGCTCCAGGATGACATGCAGGAGAGGAGAGGCAGGACTACACTCATGCCTTTGCCAGAGTGCAGAGGTCCGAGGTCGTCTGCCGTGCCAGTTGCTGACACAAGAGCCACACTCAGCACCCCTACAGCTTCAAGTTCCCAGCTTCCAGCATCTACTTCAGCTCCAACTCCAGCGTCTACTTCAGCATCTACAGAAGCCTTCGGTCCTTGGAGTGATCCGGACTCCATCACCACCACCAGAAGATCAAGCCTGAGCGCCGATCTAGCACTATGCATTTTCTAGGAACTTTTTGTAAACTTGTTTGCCAAAGGGGGAGAAGATGTATAGATCATAGGCTTCGAGAGAGAGAGATGTGTGTTTTTTCTCTCTTGCTTTATTTGGTGGTTTTTCGAACTTGTTTGCTTTTGAGTTGCTTGATATACTATGTATTGCTTGTGAGACATTGATGATCATGTGTTTGATCATAAGCTACACTTAATGCTTGCTTAATGCTATTATCTTATCTATCTTATGTGATCATTCACTATTCTTGGTGATGAGTGCATGTATTTTCAATTCTTATCATTTTAAGCGCTCCCCCAAGATGTATGTGACCATGGAAGAGTAACCCATGACTCTAACTCCTTGTGCATTTGCAGTCCAAAGCAAAATTTTAAAATATGCACAAATTTAGGGGGAGCGCTCTTACTTATCAACATACTTCTCAAAGCGACGAATATATTTCATGCTTATTATCATTTGTCGAAGCTTTGATCTATATGTTGTCATCAATTACCAAAAAGGGGGAGATTTGAAAGTGCAACTATCCCTAGGTGGTTTTGGTAATTCATAACAACATATAGCTCATTGAGCTAATGCTATTCCAAGATGATTATTTCAGGAAAGCTCAATGATTGGGCATGGGCATGGAATGTGAAAGTGGCCCTCAAAATGCTAAGGACAAAGGATTGGCTCAAGCTCAAAAGCTCAAGACTCTTCATTTTATATTTTAGTGATCCAAGATCACATTGAGTCTTTAGGAAAAGCCAATACTATTAAGGAGGGATGAGGTGTTGCTTAATGAGCCTCTTGCTTCATGTGCTTAGTGATATGCTCCAAAACCCTCAACTACTTTCCCATATCCACATATGACCTAAACCCTAAGCCAAACTCGGTCCTACCGATTCTTCCTATCCGGCGCCACCGAGTTTCACTTGTCTTTAGCCACTTCCAAACCCTAGCAATTCGGTCCTACCGATAGGGATCTCGGTCTCACCGAGATGGGGTTGCAAACTCTCTGTTTCCCTTTCGTAACTTTTCGGTCCCACCGAAAGAGCGAATCGGTCCCACCGAGATTGCAATGTAAACTCAGTGTTTCCCCTTTGTAACTTTTCGGTCTCACCGAGTTCCACTCGGTCTCACCGAAAGAGCAAATCGGTCCCACCGAGTTTGCCTGACCAACTCTCTGGTTAGCTAATTACCAAATTCGGTCTCACCGAGTTTGTGTAATCGGTCTCACCGAGATTACGTTATGCCCAAACCCTAACCATATCGGTCCTACCGAGTTGCATGTCAGTCCCACCGAAAATCACTAACGGTCACTAGGTTTACATTTTCGGTCCGACCGAGCTTATTGATTCGGTCCCACCGAGATTGGAAAACTGTGTAACGGTTGGATTTTGTGTGGAGGCTATATATACCCCTCCACCTTCTTCTCATTCGATGAGAGAGCCATCAGAGCACACACACCATTCCAACTCATATGTTCTGAGAGAGAACCACCTACTCATGTGTTGAGACCAAGACATTCCATTCCTACCATATGAATCTTGATCTCTAGCCTTCCCAAGTTGCTTTCCACTCAAACCCTCTTTCCACCAAATCCAAATCCTATGAGAGAGAGTTGAGTGTTGGGGAGACTATCATTTGAAGCACAAGAGCAAGGAGTTCATTACCTACACACCATTTGCTACTTCTTGGAGAGTGGTGTCTCCTAGATTGGCTAGGTGTCACTTGGGAGCCTCCGACAAGATTGTGGAGTTGAACCAAGGAGTTTGTAAGGGCAAGGAGATCGCCTACTTCGTGAAGATCTACCGCTAGTGAGGCAAGTCCTGTGTGGGCGATGGCCATGGTGGGATAGACAAGGTTGCTTCTTCGTGGACCCTTTGTGGGTGGTTGCTTCTTCGTGGACCCTTCGTGGGTGGAGCCCTCCGTGGACTCGCGCAACCATTACCCTTTGTGGGTGGAGCCCTGTGTGGACTCTCGCAACCGTTACCCTTTGTGGGTTGAAGTCTCCATCAACGTGGATGTAGGATAGCACCACCTATCCGAACCACGGGAAAAACATCCGTGTCTCCAATAGCGTTTGAATTCTCCAAACCCTTCCCTTTACATTCTTGCAAGTTGCATGCTTTACTTTCCGCTGCCAATATACTCTTTGCATGCTTGCTTGAATCATGTGATGATTGCTTGACTTGTCCTAAATTAGCTAAAATCTGCCAAGAACTAAAATTGGGAAAAGGTTAAGTTTTTAATTTGGTCAAGTAGTCTAATCACCCCCCTCTAGACATACTTTCGATCCTACATGGAGGCTTGATGATCTAGATAGATTCTTCCCCGAAGGGGTCTTGATATCCCTCGGGATCTTCTCCAAGGAGGTCTTGGCCTCCAATGGAGTAGTCTCTCTATCTCAAGAGGAGAAGGTAGGAGCACACTTACAAATGAGCAATCACTTTGCTAACCCTAGAAAGGAGGTGGAGGTGGTCTATTTATAGTCTAAGCCACGAAGGGGTAAGTGGGGGAGGGATACAAGGCCAAAGGCCCATTGAGGGAGTCCTGGATTAAGGGGTCCTCGGGCGTCCGGGCTATGTGACATGGGCCGGACTAATGGGCCATGAAGATACAAGACAGAAGACTTCCTCCCGTGTCCGGATGGGACTCTCCTTTATGTGGAAGGCAAGCTTGACGTTTGGATATGAAGATTCCTTCCTCTGTAAACCGACTTTGTACAACGCTAGGTCCCTCCGGTGTCTATATAAACCAGAGGGTTTACTCCGTAGAGGCAATCATAATCATACAGACTAGACGTCTAGGGTTTAGCCATTACGATCTCGAGGTAGATCAACTCTTGTAAACCCCATATTCATCAAAGATAATCAAGCAGGAAGTAGGGTATTACCTCCATCAAGAGGGCCCGAACCAGGGTAAACATCGTGTCCCTGTCTCCTGTTACCTTCGATCCTCAGACGCATAGTTCGGGACCCCCTACCCGAGATCTACTGGTTTTGACATTGACATTGGTGCTTTCATTGAGAGTTTCGCTGTGTTGTCATCGGAAGGATCGATGACTCCATCAGTCATCTACAATAATGCAGCCCTGAGGGAGGTCTTTCTCCCCGACTGATGACCCACAAGTATAGGGGATCTATCGTAGTCCTTTCGATAAGTAAGAGTGTCGAACCCAACGAGGAGCAGAAGGAAATGATAAGCGGTTTCCAGCAAGGTATTCTCTGCAAGTACTGAAATAAGTGGTAACAGATAGTTTTGTGATAGATAATTTGTAACGAGCAACAAGTAACAAAAGTAAATAAGGTGCAGCAAGGTGGCCCAATCCTTTTTGTAGCAAAGGACAAGCCTGGACAAACTCTTATATAGGGAAAAGCGCTCCTGAGGTCACAAGGGAATATCGTCCAGCTAGTTTTCATCACATTCATATGATTCACGTTCGGTACTTTGATAATTTGATATGTGGGTGGACCAGTGCTTGGGTGCTTCCCTTACTTGGACAAAAATCCCACTTATGATTAACCTCTATTGCAAGGATCCGCAACTACAACAAAAGTATTAAGGTAAACCTAACCATAGCATGAAACATATGGATCCAAATCAGCCCCTTACGAAGCAACGCATAAACTAGGGTTTAAGCTTCTATCACTCTAGCAACCCATCATCTACTTATTACTTCCCAATGCCTTCCTCTAGGCCAAATAATGGTGAAGTGTCATGTAGTCGACGTTCACATAACACCACTAGAGGAGAGACAACATACATCTCATCAAAATATCGAACGAATACCAAATTCACATGACTACTAATAGCAAGACTTCTCCCATGTCCTCAGGAAACAAACGTAACTACTCACAAAGCATAAACATGTTCATAATCAGAGGGGTATTAATATGCATATAGGATCTGAACATATGATCTTCCACCAATTAAACCAACTAGCATCAACTACAAGGAGTAATTAACACTACTAGCAACCTACTAGCACCAATCCCAGACTTGGAGACAAGAATTGGATACAAGAGATGAACTAGGGTTTTGAGATGAGATGGTGCTGATGAAGATGTTGATGGAGATTGCCCTCTCCCGATGAGAGGAGCGTTGGTGATGAATGAGCGATGATTTCCCCCTCCGGGAGGGAAGTTTCCCCGGCAGAACAGCTCCGCCAGAGCCCTAGATTGGTTCCGCCAAGGTTCCGCCTCGTGGCGGGAGTTTCGTCCGAGAAGATGGCTTTTATTTTTTTCCCATCGAAAGACTTCATATAGTAGAAGATGGCCACCGGAGGGCCACCAGGGGGCCCACGAGGTAGGGGGCGCGCCCAGGGGGGTAGGGCGCGCCCCCACCCTCGTGGGCAGGGTGTGGCCCCCCTGGTGAACTTCTTCCGCTGAGTATTTTTTATATATTCTGAAAAACGTCTTCCGTGAAGTTTCAAGACTTTTGGAGCTGTGCAGAATAGGTCTCTAATATTTGCTCCTTTTCCAGCCCAGAATCCCAGCTGCCGGCATTCTCCCTCTTTATGTAAACCTTGTAAAATAAGAGAGAATAGTTAAGTATTGTGACATAATGTGTAATAACAGCCCATAATGCAATAAATATAAATAAAAGCATGATGCAAAATGGACGTATCCCGGCCAGATCTTTGTGTTCGACGGCTTCGCACTGCGGGCCAACTCACTTGGCCATCTAGAGCAGATCGACAGCTACGCCCCAGGTCACCAGATTAGTTTTGGAAATCTGGATTATGTCGCTGATATCGGAGGAGACTTGATCTTCCAAGGGTTCGCGATTAACTGCTCTGGATTAGGGGGTCCTCGGACAGCCGGACTATATACTTTGGCTGGACTGTTGGCCTATGAAGATACAAGATTGAAGACTTCGTCCTGTGTCCGGGTGGGACTCTCCTTTGCGTGGAAGGCAAGCTTGGCAATTCAGATATGTAGATCTCCTCCCTTGTAACCGACTCTGTGTAACCCTAGATCCCTCCGGTATCTATATAAACCAGAGGGTTTAGTCCGTAGGACAACAACAATCATAATCATAGGCTAGCTTCTAGGGTTTAGCCTCTACGATCTCGTGGTAGATCAACTCTTGTAATACTCATATCATCAAGATCAATCAAGCAGGAAGTAGGGTATTACCTCCATCGAGAGGGCCCAAACCTGGGTAAACATTGTGTCCCCCGCCTCCTGTTACCATCAGCCTTAGACGCACAGTTCGGGACCCCCTACGCGAGATCCGCCGGTGTTGACACCGACATTAGTGTTTTCATTGAGAGTTCCGTTGTGCCGTCACGATAAGGGTTGATGCCTCGTCTTGTTGTCAAGGAAAACATTACCTCTGGGGGAGCCCTGGCTGTAGGCCAAACTCTCCGACTAGGCGGCTTCGTCATGACCGCCCGTTCAGTCGTCGCGCCGACGATGACTTCTCGGGTCATCAAAAACAGCCTCCACGTTGGCTCGGGATTCACCGAGCAGATGGATCCAATGGAGCTCTCTTCCTTGAACGAGCTCTTGGATCGCATCGCCGCCTTGGGAGTCTCTACGGACTATGACCGGATCGGGCTTAAACCCAACCAAAGGGAGATTAACTCTCCACCGGTCACCCATTAGATAACGGTGGTAGAGGATCAATGCAGCGATTCTTCCTCTATTTTGAGGACAAACTATGTACGGATTCCTGAGCTCTCCGAGCCGGATACCCGTCTACGGGAGGACATGGCCCAAGCTTCGAACCTAGAATCGGACAGCGGGCCAGAACTATGGGGCAATGTCCCGGAGACCGAACTCCCAAGCTCAGAAACTCCTCTGCCCCTGGGTCTCAGATCGGGTCAGGGTTTGGACCTAAATCTACCCACCCACCCTCACATAAGTGATCTTTCCCACATTAGACAAGAGCCCCAAGAGACAGTACATCACTATTGGGCCAGATTCCTCCTTGTAATGAGCAAGGTCAAGGACTGTCGCGAGGAAGACGCAATTTCATTCTTTTGCAAAAATTGCACGGACAAGGGAATCCTCAACGCCATAAGTCGCCGTGACATAGTACACTTTGGTGACTTGGCGGCCATAGTACAGAAGTACTGTGCGATGGAAAGCAACGGGAAAACCCAAACAAAATTCTGGGATCCTCCGGCTCTCACTAAACCCTCCATCCGAACTAAAAGGGTGTACTCTCGTAAGTCACCCGATCCAATTACAAAGAAACCAAAGCCCACTACAAGGCGTGGAACCGTATTGGAGGGATGGCTCAATGGACCATGCAAAATTCACAGTACACCGGATACCATGCCAACACATAGCCTTAGAGCATGTTGGATACTCCGGTAGGTGGCCAAGAGCGGCGAGGATCTCCTCGTCAACAATAACACAGAGCACCATCCCGTGGAAAATAACAATACAGTACTGACAGTCTTCGAGACTTTCGCCTCAAATAATAGGCGCAAGCGAGCACTCCGCAGCCTCGCCAAAGTCTGCCACATTGCAACAATAAATCCATGGAACGATACGACTATAACCTTAAATGCCAGTGATGAACCTCAATTCCGAATAGCCCGAGCACCAGCCACTTTGGTCCTTAGTCCAATTGTGGACGGCTTCCAGCTTACTAAAGTGCTCATGGACGGTGGCAGCGGATTAAACCTCATCTACGAGGAGACTATTAGCAAAATGGAAATAGACAAGAGCCGCATTGAGCAAAGCAGCATGACTTTCAGAGGAATCATCCCTAGTCAGGAGGCACGATGTGCTGGAAAAATCACACTAGATGTGGTATTCGGCACGCCGGAGAATTATAGGTTCGAAGAAATCACATTCCAAGTGGCCATGTTCAGTAGCGGATACCACGCCCTTTTAGGGCGGAAGGCATTCACGGTCTTCCAAGCTATACCCCATTACCGGTACATGAAGCTCAAGATACCCGGGCCCAATGGAATCATCACTCTAGCTAGTGATCCGGACATAGCACTCCGCGTCGAAAATAAAACCACCGCACTGGCCCTCGAGGCTTTTTCCGAAGCCCTCGCGGCCGAAGAACTAACTGCGCTGCGCTCCACAGTAGACAGGGATGATGTGATACTCGACAAAAGACCCAAGTCCACCTCTTTTAAACCAGCGGATGAAATAGTCAAATTCCAGGTCCACCCAACAGACCCTACAAAAACAGCATCCATCGGGGCACAACTAACCCCACAACAGACGCCGCACTACAGGAGTTCTTGCGCGAGAATTGGGACATCTTCGCCTCGCATCCTTTAGACATGCCAGGAATCCCATGCAGGCTGGCCGAGCATAGCCTAACATTCTAAAGGGATTCAAGCCGGTCAAGCAGACTCTTCGGCGTTTCTCTGAGCCTAAGTGACAAGCCATGGGAGAAGAGCTAGCCAAATTACTCGAGGCCGGATTCATTAGAGAAATAAAACATCCGGACTAGCTAGCAAACCTGGTGATGGTACCAAAGAAGGACAAATCCTGGCGCCTATGTGTCGATTTCAAGGACCTTAACAAGGCTTGCCCCAAGGATCCCTTCCCCCTCCCCCGCATCGATCAAATTATCGACGCTACCGCAGGACACGACTCATTGTGTTTCCTCGATGCATACTCCGAATACCATCAAATTAAGATGGCAGAGTCCGACCAAGCCGCAACGGCATTCATCACTCCATACGGCCCCTTCTGTTTTAACACCATGCATTTCGGGCTCAAAAATGCCGGTGCAACCTATCAATGCATGATTCAGACATGCCTGGAAACACAAATCGGCAAAACCATGGAGGCATACGTAGACGATGTGGTCATTAAAACCAGACGTGTCGAATCTTTAATAGACGACTTGAGGCTTATGTTCGACAATCTCCAAACATATGACATCAAGCTCAATCCGGAAAAATGCATTTTCAGCATGCCCGCCGGAAAGCTCTTGGGCTTCATCATTTCCAATAGAGGAATTGAAGCAAATCCAGCAAAAATCTGAGCTCTGTCACAGTTGGCTATCCCAACAGACCTCAAGCAAATCCAGAAATTAACCAGATGGTGGCTGCCTTAAGCCGCTTTATCTCCCGATTGGGAGAAAAGGCATTACCTCTTTATCGCCTTCTTCAACGCACCGAACACTTCGAGTGGATGGACGCGGCCATGGCTGGATTGGAAGAAATAAAAGCCCTCTTGGCCAGCAACCCAATCTTGGCCGCACCAAATATCGGTGAACCAATGTTGTTATATATAGCGGCAACACACCAGGTTGTGAGCGCAGTGCTCGTCGTCGAACGAGAGACGGACGGACATAAGTTCCTGCTTCAAAATCCGGTATACTACATATCCACTGTCCTCACTCCATGCAAATCACGGTACCCACATTATCAAAAGATAGCATACGCGGTCTTCATGGCATCCCGAAAACTACGACACCACTTTCAAGAGTGTTCAATTACGGTGGCCTCTGAAGTACCACTCAACGACATAATAAATAACCGTGATGCCACGGGCCGGATTGCTAAATGGGCTATTGAGCTCCTCCTGTTTTACAGAACATACAAACCACGGCAAGCCATTAAAGTCGCAAGTACTGGCTGACTTCGTCATCGAATGGACAGAAGCCGAACTCCCTAAAGAGTATGGCGCGTACTCCAATTGGATCATGCACTTCGACGGCTCTAAAATGCTGGCTGGTCTGGGGGCAGGCGTTGTCCTGACATCCCCCACCAAAGATACAGTCCAATACGTACTCCAAATATTATACACAGACTCCAACAATGCAGCAGAATATGAGGCCCTGTTGCATGGTATCCGGATGGCAGTCTCCATGGGCATTCAACACCTAGAGGTGCGTGGGGATTCGAACCTCGCAATATCTCAAATAAAAGGAGACTTTGACGCCAAGGACCCAAAAATGGCGGCTTACCACAATGCCATCCTCAAAATGTCAGCTTGGCTCGAGGGGCTCGAATTCAACCATGTGGTCCAAGCAAATAATCAAGCGGTGGATATCCTTGCCCGTATCGGCGCTAAGCGCGACCCGGTCCCACCTAATATCTTCTTAGAAAGGTTGTTTAAGCCATCCGTGGTGTGGGAGGGGGAGACCGGCAACAACAGTCCGGATCCGGCCACAACACCAGACCCCGAACACTCTGACGTAATCGGAGGCTCCGCCACCGAAATAACACCTTTGGCCCACGTGATTATGGTTGTCATCGCCCCGTGGACAGAACCCTTCTTGGCTTACCTAAATAGGCAAGAACTCCCTGAGGACCCAAATGAGGCACGTTGCATTGTGCGGCGGTCTAAAGCCTACAAGGTCCATGAGGGAGAGCTTTATTAGAAAAGCGCTACCGGAGTACTTCAAAGGTGCATCTCCAAAGAGGAAGGGCGGCAACTTTTGGCAGAAATTCATGCTGGACTCGGCGGCCATCATGCCGCAGCTCGGGCCCTTGTAAGCAAGGCCTTCCGTACATGTTTCTACTGGCCGACAGCCCGAGCAGACGCACAGGACCTCGTCCAACATTGCGTCGGTTGCCAGCTTTTTACAAACCAAAGCCATATACCACCTACCGCTCTCCAAAAAATCCCCATTACTTGGCCCTTTGCGGTCTGGGGGGTTGATATGGTCGGACCCCTTAAAGGAGGAAGCCGTAAGAAAAAGTACCTATTGGTCATGGTGCATAAATTCACCAAATGGATAGAAGCCAAACCAGTTAAAACGGCCGAGTCCGGACCAGTGATAGACTTCATATCCGGGGTTGTACACCATTATGGTGTCCCCCACAGCATCATCACCAATAACAGCTTGAACTTTACAGCTGACGAGGTAAAAACTTGGTGCGGCAACATGGGCATTAAGCTCGATTATGCCTCCATCTATCAACCCCCAACAAACGGTCAAGTCGAACGAGCAAATGGTCTTATTATGAGCGGCATTAAACCCAGACTAGTGCGATCCTTGAAGGATTCAGATACGCACTGGGTTGAGGAGCTCGACTCCGTACTATGGGGGTTGCGAACCACGCCGAATCGCACTATCGGATACACACCCTTTTTTATGGTGTATGGCGCAGAGGCGGTACTACCCTGCGACATCATTCATGACTCACCTCGAGTGCGCATGTACGAAGAGAAAGAAGCTGAGCTTGATCGGCAGGACAGTTTAGACGCCCTGGAGGAGGAGCATGACGTTGCAAAAGCCCGCTCCGCATTCTATCAGCAACAGGCTCGACGGTATCAAAGCAGAGAAGTATGGGCCAAAACTTATAACGTTGGCGAACTCGTTCTACGCCTACCTGAGAAGAAAAAGGACAAGCTCAAGCCCAAATGGGAAGGTCCCTTCGTCATCGACAAAGTTCTAACCGGTGGAGTGTACCGTCTGCGCGATGCATCGGACAATCGACTCGAGCCAAACCCATGGAACGCGGCCAGACTCCGAAGGTTCTACGCCTAGTGCCGGACTCTGTGTTCATCTCCTTACCTCCGCCTTTATATATATATATATATATATCCGCTATATGTCTTTCTTCCTTTCTTTCTTCCCTTTTTCTTCATGGCCTTAAAAGGTTAAAATGTGTCTTGACTACGCAATCTTGACGCACCATGCATGCTCATTACACCTGGGGGCTTCTTATACAGAAGCTTAATATAATTATGTTCCGGGCTCTATGCCCCCTGCACATGTGTTAGTGTTCCACATGTACCTTTTCTTCGCCATTATATGCATCGATATGACTTAAGTTTTGGCCAAGTGGGTTGCCTGGCTCTTGTGTTTATGCCCTACGTTCCCGTTAATTTGGCTAGGGCATAAGGGGAGCACCTCTGCGATTGTTACTGCCGAGTCAGCTGGATGTGTACCTCAGACTGGGTGAAGCCGAAAGCTAGCGTTCTTAAGGGAATATTCGGTCGGTGAACAAAAGATGACTTTTACTTATTGCAATACATGCCCCTAGATGTTTATATCCTGCGTCTCTTTTCGCAGTTCGGACATGCACATTAATGCATGCGTACCCAGGGAAAGGAACCCTTAATGGAACTATTCTCCCTGGAAGATGTTTCTTATTATCCATGTAATATAACATAGCTAGTCGGGTACTTGTCTGTTCAAGCACTTATGACCCCTATGCCTGGTTTCCACGCGCACCCCGGTTTTTACAAAATTGAGCGGGTATTCGGATACACTACGGACTGCCGGGTCCAGAGGTCGAAGCGAAAAGGTCTGCCATGACAAATGATTTACAATCCGGCTAGGGACAAAATATGTCACTTGAAGTACACAGTCAATTAGACTGACTAAATTCTTCTTCTATACCATCCAACAGGCTGTCTAGCCTACAATCCTGTTGGGAATACTTTGCGGCTAATTTTCCCTGGTCATATACCAGACTAACGGGGATCTCTTTCCCATCAGACCCTACAGGTCCGACCTCGGCCATGTGGTTCGGGTCAGCCTTGGTATATCGCGTCTTCACCATGGCCCAGGATTCCCTTGCACCTTGTCGACACGCAGATATCTTCCATAATCGGATGCACTGCCGCGCTCCCTTGAGCATCTCTACGAGCTCCACCATGCCTCCTGGCAGGGAGGCGGATGGCCACAAGGCCTGGGCAATGCACTGCATCACCTGCCAAACTTGTTCGTGCAGTTGTGAGAGCTCTGGCAGAAGATCGCCCGCAGATCCGGGCATCTCCTCTTTGGGACGACCCGTCAGCATACCTACAGATATAACCCGGTTAGCCGGTTTCTTCGCCGAACTCTATAAAAGTTCGTTCAAGCACTTACTAAAAATGTCGCGTCGAAGCCTCTTATTCTCCTTTATGGAGTCAGCTAGCTGGTCCCGAACATCTTTCAGTTCAACGCCCAGCCGGGTATTGGCATCTTGGAGATCGTTTTTCTCCTGCCTAACCCGTGTAAGCATGCACTCGCCAGCCTCTAGCTATCGTTGGGCATGTTGCTCATCCCCTCGCATGATCTTCGGATTCACTCCGGGATCATCTGTAGAATCTATTGTTAGATTTGCATGCATGTCGAATACTAACTGGTACATGTCATTTCATTCTTTTCGATCAGGATAAGTATTGGGCCTTCTTGGACTCCTCCATTCCAGCAACTACGGCCCGTAGCTGGGCTTTGCACTCCTCCAGCTCTTAAGACAACTGGGTATTCTTCTCCGTAAGAGCCTACGCATATAATGATCCTTAAATCAGTTGTGCCAACTGTTTCAAGTCTCAGGGGCTACTAATATACATTATTATTAGATTTTCTTACCCGTATATCCTTTACATATTGGTCCGTGGCTCTGGCAAGGCCACTTTGAGCAGCTCGGATGTACGTGTCTCCTGAGTTGAAGGCATCAAATGCCTCTTCGGAGAAACCAGGGTCGCGGAGTACGGCCCGGCGACGCCTGTGATTCATGGCACTCTCCACTTCGGAATTTGTAGCGGACAGCCTATCCGCATCCTCTGTAGGAGGAACATCCGGTGTTGCCCCCACGTTAGCATCTGCCCCTAAGTCCGGCTCTGGAGTCCGGCTTGTGGAGGCGTGGCCGGCATGCTCTCCGGACATGGTCCGGCGAACGTTTTTTCTACCAGGAACCATGGACATTATTATATTTTTGAAGATGACAACCATGGAGCAGGGTTCTTTTTCATACCTCTGGGATGGCGTCTCAGTCCTGACCGCCTTCCTTTTAAGCCTACCCGGTTTTGGTGCCCCTTGTTGGTGAGTCACCGTGGGTTCGGCATGGCATCCCAAGGGCCTTCCCTGTAAGACACCATATGTGTGCGGTGGGTGAAGTGCAAAAAAGGGATCCTTCTCGGAAGTTGGGACTCCGGTTTTACTTACATGCGAAGGAGGGAGCATGCCAGGATAATCGGCTATGATGGCCACCAAGGCACCGTCGCAGCTTAACTGATAGAATGTCCTGTCGATGAGCTCCACAAATATGTCCGGATCTTCTTCGAGTCCGGGGTCGAGGGCCCGGTCAGGGTCCTCTGGCTGTGGAGACGGGCTGTGGACCTCCCTCACAGCTTTTCGCAGTTCCTGCTATGAAAAGGCAAGGTAAATATTTATGATCAAGAATGCGGGAAGGTCTGGAGTAAAAGGTAGCAGCTCACCTAGTTTGGGGGGTTGTACATGGAGAATCCATCCCGTGGCTTAATGCGGATGAACTCCTCTTCCTCTCCTTTGTATACATCGGACAGTATTTTTGCTAGAGCAGCGGCGGAGTCCGGACCTTTACGGCCGTAGCGGGTGGCATCGTCTTCTCCATTGAAGTGCCACATGGGTTTCCCCTGATACTGAAGTGGCTGCACCCCCCGCATTATACATATTGACATAACCTCGATTATTGTCAGCCCTGATTTGGCCAGCGTTTTTATCCTGCCCATCAGGTAAAGGACCTCTCTATTATCTTCCTCCTGGGGGCTCCAAGGGCGCCAGCTACGGCGTTTCTTCAAAGGGGCATTATTGAACTCAGGAAGGCCCATCCGAATAGGGTCCGGAAGGGGGGCGTCCTCCATATAAAACCACTCTGAAGGCCAGTCTTCGGATGTCTTCTTCGGAGTACCGGACAGGTATCCGGTCCCGGCGATGCGCCATATTTCGGCTCCGCCCACTTGATATATTGACCCCTCCTGTGTACGGGGTACGAGGCAGAATAGCCTCTTCCATAGCTCGAAATGAGCTTCACAACCAAGAAACAGCTCGCAAAAGGCGACGTAGTCGGCAATGTGTAATATGGAGGCGGGAGTACAGCTATGCAGCTGGAGGCCGTAGAACTCCAGGAGCCCGCAGAGGAACGGGTGGATTGGAAATCCGAGTCCCCTCAATAAGTAAGGGACAAGGCATACCCGCTCCCCCATGGATGGGTTGGGAAAGCTCTTCGCTTGCTCCCCGCCATTATAAGTGGCTAGTCCGGCTCGGACAGGGACCATATACGCAGGAGGGACAAACACCTGGGTCTGTAACTCTACTAATTGGCTGTGGGGGACGGAACACTTCTCCCAATTGCATGGCTTAGTGCTACGGGAGCGAGAGGAGGAGCTGTAATGGCCGGCCATGATGGGATGGACTTTTCCGGGCGCGCTCCGATGGATACTCGCTGTGGGAGGATGGTGTGATCTGGATCTGAGGATTTCTGACTCCTTAAATACACGATTTACTCACATGGTTAGGGTGGAAAATGTAAAAATGCCCCGACTTCTCGCATTCGCTCGACACGTGGAAGATAGCCGTTATTAAAGCACAGAAGCCAAGGGGTGCAACATTCATGGGAAGCTGGACACTACTCGTTACAACAGGTACTCAAGATTTGGAGAGGAACCCGCCTTGCAATGCCGAAAACAATCTGCGTGTCGGACTCATCGTCATTGAAGCCTAGTTCAGGGGCTACTGAGGGAGTCCTGGATTAGGGGGTCCTCGGACAACCGGACTATATACTTTGGCCGGACTGTTGGACTATGAAGATACAAGATTGAAGACTTCGTCCCATGTCCGGGTGGGAATCTCCTTTGCGTGGAAGGCAAGCTTGGCAATTCGGATATGTAGATCTCCTCCCTTGTAACTGACTCTGTGTAACCCTAGACCCCTCCGGTGTCTATATAAACCGGAGGATTTAGTCCGTAGGACAACAACGATCATAATCATAGGCTAGCTTCTAGGGTTTAGCCTCTATGATCTCGTGGTAGATCAACTCTTGTAATACTCATATCATCAAGATCAATCAAGCAGGAAGTAGGGTATTACCGCCATCGAGAGGGCCCGAACCTGGGTAAACATTGTGCCCCCCGCCTCCTGTTACCATCAGCCTTAGACGCACGGTTCGGGACCCCCTACCCAAGATCCGCTGGTTTTGACACGGCAGCAACCCCAACCTCCGCTCTGGCTTTAAATCCGGAGCGCTTCACTAGGTCTGAAGACAGGATTCCCGAGCCCGCCAGACTCTCCGCGGCTATTAAGCCTAGTACGGGAGAGCCGGAGGAAACATCATCACCGACAATCATCATGAAGCCGGACTCTTCTTCGAACACTGGCTCCGAACCCTCGGAGTGAGCATCGTGTGAGCTCGGCCAAGGAGTTTCCTTCCCACCGTACTCCACGAACTCTCTTCTCCCTGGCCGAACCTCGCCTTTAAACAAGGCTCTGGACTTAATGCAATCCCTCGTCATTATAGAGAGGCAACATCCAAACTACGCCCAACCCAGACTAGGGGCTGAGAGCAGGGAATTTTACGTCCCACCTACCACCCACTTCATAGCCACTGTCGAGGACTTAACCTACATGCTTGATCACGGCTCCGAAGACATCGATGGTATGGACGATGATGCCGGAGAAGAGCAGGCCCAAAACCCACCATTTACCGGACGCTGGATGGCCACCTCTTTGTATGACGTGTACATGGTGGATAGACCCAAAGAGGTCAACGTCGATAATGAGAAAAATCCAGTTGAAGATACACCTCCTGAGACTTAACCAAAACGTCGATGTCAGCGGCGCCGCTCTAAATCATGCCGTGGAAAAGAAAGCAATACCGGCAACAGAAACGATAACACTCCGGAGAATGCCGAAGACCCAGACGCCCCCGCCAAACCAACATCCGAACAGGACGATTGGGAGGAGGGGCAGGCTAAACCTGACGAGCCAGTCAGAAACGAGGACTCGGAGGACATTAATTATATGACACCCTCCGAAGACGAAATAAGCCTTGACGACTATGACTTCATCGTGCCAGAGGAGCCCCTCGAGCAAGAACACTTTAAGCAATAGCTCATCGCAACCGCGAGGAGCCTGAAAAGGAAACAACAACGGCTTCAAGCCGAACAGGATACGCTCAATGACAGATGGACTAATGTCCTGGCAACCGAGGAATACGGCCTCGCACGACCAACCAAAAGCTACCCGAAGCGCAAGTTGTTACCCCAATTCACTGTTGAGGCGTGTGAGCCCCTAACATCAGCGCGTAACGCAGCCGATAAACCTAACCGACCACCGCATGGCCGAGACAGAACGACTACCCAAGACAAACACCAGCCCACATTACCCCGCTGTAAAGGCAGGGAGACAGTGGCCCAGGATTACACCTACGACCTATGGCAGAACCTGGACACTAGGGCAGGCCTAGCTAGATCAATCTATGGTTCAAGGGGACGTGCTCGAACATGAGTGGATGGCTATCAGGCCCGACGTGATCAACACAACCTCACTCAGGGTGAAAACCGCATAGGGACATCCATCGAACTCCGTCGTGACGTCGCCCATTATAGAGGCGCCGCACACCCCCTATGCTTCACCGAGGAAGTAATGGAACACGAATTCCCAGAAGGGTTTAAACCTATGAATATCGAATCATATGATGGAACAACTGACCCCGCAGTATGGATTGAGGATTTTCTTCTCCATATCCACATGGCCCGTGGTGATGATCTCTATGCCATCAAATACCTCACACTAAAATTAAAGGGACCAGCCCGACACTGGCTAAACAGCCTCCCAGAGAACTCCATTGGCAACTGGAAAGACTTGTAAGACGCCTTTCGCGACAACTTCCAAGGTACTTATGTCCGGCCCCCGGACACCGATGACCTCAATCACATCATCCAACAGCCCGGAGAGTCAGCCATGAAACTCTGGACTAGGTTTCTAATTAAAAAGAACTAAATTGTCAACTGTCTGGACACCGAAGCCCTCGCTGCCTTTAAACATAGCATTCGAGATGAGTGGCTCGCCCGTCAACTCGGGCAAGAAAAACCTAAGTCCATGGCAGCTCTTACCTCACTGATGACCCGCTTTTGCGTGGGAGAAGATAGCTGGCTTGCTCGTAGAAGCAATAGCACCAACGATCCCGACACCTCCGAAGCCAGGGACGGCAACGGCAAGCCACGACGCAATAAAAACAAGCGTCGAAATAATAACGCAGGAACCCAAGACACGGCGGTCAACGCCGGATTCAGTGGCCCCAAATCCGGTCAACGGAAGAAGCCATTCAAGGCAAACAGAGATGGTCCATCTAGTTTAGATAGTATACTAGATCGGCCCTGTCAGATTCATGGCAGCCCTGACAAACCCGCTAACCATACCAACAGATATTGCTGGGTTTTCAAACAAGCCGGCAAGCTCAATGCCGAACACAAAGGGAAGGGGCCGCCCAGTGACAGCGAAGACGAAGAGCTCGCCAAGATAGAAGCAATTTCCCCCCAAAGTCAAAACAGTAAACATGCTATATGTGACGCATATCCCTACAAGAGAGCGCAAGCGCGCACTACGAGACGTCTACGCCATAAGACCGGTCGCCCCAAAATTTAACCCATGGACGGCCTGCTCGATCACTTTTGATCACAAGGTCCACCCAACCAATATCCATCACGGAGGTTCAATAACTCTGGTCCTCGATCCAATTATCAATGGATTCCATCTCATACGGGTCCTTATGGACGGCGGTAGTAGCCTTAATTTACTTTATCAAGACAGTGTCCGCAAGATGGGCATTGACCCCTCAAGGATCAAGCCCACCACAACTACCTTCAAGGGAGTAATACCTGGCATCGAAGCTCACTACACGGGTTCAATCACATTGGAAGTCATCTTCGTTTCGCCAGACAACATTTGAAGCGAAGACTTGATCTTTAATATTGTCCCATTCCGCAGTGGCTACCATGCACTGCTCGGATGGGCCGCTTTTGCTCGTTTCAATGCGGTCCCACACTATGCCTATCTAAAACTTAAGGTGCCCGGTCCAGACGGCGTTATCACGATCAACAGAAACACGGAACGCTCCCTCCATACCGAGGAGCATACCGCGGCCATCACAACCGAAGTACAAAGCGGCCCTGTCAAGCTGCATATCTCATCGGCCATTAAGCCGCCGGCCTCTATTACACAAGACCGGCCAATTCTAAAGCTGGATTAGCAGTTCCGCCTCTGTCGTTCGCCACATATACCCGCGAAGTTCGTATCGCGCATGCATAATTATGCACTTAAAATACCTTGGTCATCGGCGGAGGCACAATACTAGCAGGCCTACAATACGGTTCACCCTCCTACAACATTTTTTCTCTTTTCTAACTATATCTTATCTTTTGCTACAGGTGAATCAAAAACGGTTCATCCTACGGACCTACAAGGACTCTTTCTGAGCTCGGTTTCGTACAAATAACCAAAGATTACTCCTTTTAAGGAATACTTTTCGCTGAGGCAACGACAGCGCAGATGTGCGACAGGAGGTCCAAAATATTTTCTATAGACCAAACACTCTATTTAAAACCTGTATAGAGTCTTTTTCCTCAGCCTTCGACCCCTGGCATGTAAAATGGCCTGGGTACTGGTGTTATAATCTCTAAGATTGCGTTCGACGTATCAATCAGATTCCAGTGAACATAATCCGTCTTCAGTATTTGGTTTTCCTCATAGAACTACATTTTTCGGTTTGTTTCACGCACACACCTCGGCACAAATCACCAGGGGCTCGATATGACAACATAAGGGTTACCGAAAATTCCGAACAGCTCTACAACATACTTCGGCGTCACGAGTTTGGCATTATATGCATTAGCTCCGAATCATGTCTTTGGTCAATAGTTGGGTTGCCCGGCTCCTGTGCTTACTACCTTACGTTCCGTCTTATCGGCTAGGGTAGTAAAGGGAGAACTACTGCGATTGTGTTTCCGGTTCACCTGGTTAAACACCTCAGTAGAGAAAGCCGAAAACTGACTATCATGATGCGGCGAGAGCTGGTCAACCACTCGGAGACTTATTAGAATATTTTGCGATTTCTTCCGCACTACACGAATGACCGTTCTTTTAGGTTAGTAAAGGGAGAACTACTGCGATTGTGTTTCCGGTTCACCTGGTTAAACACCTCAGTAGAGAAAGCCGAAAACTGACTATCATGATGCGGCGAGAGCTGGTCAACCACTCGGAGACTTATTAGAATCTTTTGCGATTTCTTCCGTACTACACGAAGGACCGTTCTTTATTTTTTGGTCACCTATGTAATGCAACCGTATTCGGATAACCGCGTACATACCAGGGGCTACATAGTAGACCCACATAAAACTCCCATGGCTAAGTGAAAGTGTTAAAGCCCTATAGTCCGATTGCCTAGTTCGCCGCACTTACAGCTCCGTTACGGACCAAGACGTTGGGTCAAGAGTGATCAGGTGCTATTCCGAACACCCCCGTATTATATGCGAGGGGGCCGAAGCCGACGACCGGCAAACTTTCAGATTACAAAAGACGGCCGCATAGGAGGAAATAACTTTCAGGCAAAGATATGAATATAACACAACCTTAATGTATCATAATATTGTTCTCACAATTCCGATGCATTTATTCGAACATAATATCCTTTGAGCACTAACCCTCTATCAAGCGGGCGCCCTCTAGGACATCCTCCACATAATGCTCCGGCGTGCGATGGTCCTTGCCTCCGGGCAGGCCCTTAGCTGTAACATCAGTGGCCTTCATCTTTGCCCTGTACATCTTGATGCGGGCGAAGGCCATCCGGGTACCTTCTATGCACGCCGACCGCTTGACGGTGTCGATACGCGGCACTGCATCGACAAGTCACTGCACCAAACCAAAATAGCTATTCGGAATGGGTTCAGCCGGCCATAGCTGGACCACGACGTCCTTTATGGCAGTTCTGGACATCTTGTGGAGCTCAGCCCACTGCGCCATCTGTTCGTTCAGCAACGCCGGACGCCGTGGCATGTTGAATTGTGACCAGAAAAGCTTCTCCGCAGCACGTCCTTCTTGCACTTGGAAGAACTGCGATGCATCGGAGACACTCTTCGGCAGGTCCAAGAACGCGTCTGGAGAACTCCAAAATTGGTTAAGCAGAGCATATTTCGGGTCGCCGAACTTAGTCTGTAAAAGAAAGGGCTTACGAGCCACTATCTCCCCTGCTTGCCGGATCTCCTCCCGAGCTGCTCTAGACTCGAATCGTGCTTCTCTCGCCTCTTGTAAGGCCTTGTCGAGTTCGGATGCCTTGGCTTTGTTATCCTCCTCGAGTGATTTGCATTTGCCAGTGGCATCCTTCAGCTCTCGCTCCATGGCAGATATTCTCTCCACGCACTGGCACCGAGTGGCCTGTTCGGCCTTTAAATCAGCAGCCGCCTTCTTGGCAGCCTCATTACTTACTATGGCCTGCTCCTTGGCCTGGGCAAGCTCGGCCCGAAGGGTCTCAACTGCGGTAGCACCATCTACAGTTATGCATGTCACAGTGTATAATTTTCAGCTTCGTGCTCATACTATTATACATGTATAAGCGGGCTGTCCCAAAACATACCTTGTGCCTTGTCGAGCCGCCTGTTAATGAGGGTAATGTCCTCATCAGCTTACTCAAGTTTATGCTTTAAATTTGCAACTTCCGCAACTTGGGCAGTCACCTTTGACATAACAACCTGTTTTCAAATTAATTATGTTACTTCCTGAGCATATCTTTTTTTGATCCTCTGACCGCCTCCCTATGGAAACCCACCAGAGTCTTAGGGGCTACTATCTATACACAGGCGCATTTTTGCATGAAAAGAGTGGTTAAAGATATTACATTGCATACCTCTAAGCCTCTCAGCAGGCTCGTGAAGGCTTCATTCAATCCGCTTCTCGCGGACAAAATCCTCTCAACTACCGTACCCATTAAGGTACGATGTTCCTTTGAGATGGTGATGACCCACAAGTATAGGGGATCTATCGTAGTCCTTTCGATAAGTAAGAGTGTCGAACCCAACGAGGAGCAGAAGGAAATGATAAGCGGTTTCCAGCAAGGTATTCTCTGCAAGTACTGAAATAAGTGGTAACAGATAGTTTTGTGATAAGATAATTTGTAACGAGCAACAAGTAACAAAAGTAAATAAGGTGCAGCAAGGTGGCCCAATCCTTTTTGTAGCAAAGGACAAGCCTGGACAAACTCTTATATGATGTAAAGCGCTCCCGAGGACACATGGGAATATCGTCAAGCTAGTTTTCATCATGCTCATATGATTCGCGTTCGGTACTTTGATAATTTGGTATGTGGGTGGACCGGTGCTTGGGTGCTGCCCTTACTTGGACAAGCATCCCACTTATGATTAACCTCTATTGCAAGCATCCGCAAATACAACAAAAGTATTAAGGTAAACCTAACCATAGCATGAAACATATGGATCCAAATCAGCCCCTTACGAAGCAACGCATAAACTAGGGTTTAAGCTTCTGTCACTCTAGCAACCCATCATCTACTTATTACTTCCCAATGCCTTCCTCTAGGCCCAAATAATGGTGAAGTGTCATGTAGTCGACGTTCACATAACACCACTAGAGGAGAGACAACATACATCTCATCAAAATATCGAACGAATACCAAATTCACATGACTACTAATAGCAAGACTTCTCCCATGTCCTCAGGAACAAAAGTAACTACTCACAAAGCATAAACATGTTCATAATCAGAGGGGTATTAATATGCATATAGGATCTGAACATATGATCTTCCACCAATTAAACCAACTAGCATCAACTACAAGGAGTAATTAACACTACTAGCAACCTACTAGCACCAATCCCGGACTTGGAGACAAGAATTGGATACAAGAGATGAACTAGGGTTTTGAGATGAGATGGTGCTGATGAAGATGTTGATGGAGATTGCCCTCTCCCGATGAGAGGAGCGTTGGTGATGACGATGGCGATGATTTCCCCCTCCGGGAGGGAAGTTTCCCCGGCAGAACAGCCCCGCCAGAACCCTAGATTGGCTCCGCCAAGGTTCCGCCTCGTGGCGGCGGAGTTTCGTCCGAGAAGATGGCTTATGATTTTTTTCCCATCGAAAGAGTCCATATAGCAGAAGATGGTCACCGGAGGGCCACCAGGGGGCCCACGAGGTAGGGGCGCGCCCAGGGGGTAGGGCGCGCCCCCACCCTCGTGGGCAGGGTGTGGCCCCCCTGGTGAAGTTCTTGCGCTCAATGTTTTTTATATATTTGGAAAACATCATCCGTGAAGTTTCAGGACTTTTGGAGCTGTGCAGAATAGGTCTCTAATATTTGCTCCTTTTCCAGCCAGAATCCCAGCTGTCGGCATTCTCCCTCTTTATGTAAACCTTGTAAAATAAGAGAGAATAGGCATAAGTATTGTGACATAATGTGTAATAACAGCCCATAATGCAATAAATATTGATATAAAAGCATGATGCAAAATGGACGTATCAACTCCCCCAAGCTTAGACCTCGCTTGTCCTCAAGCGAAAAGCCGAAATCGAAAAATATGTCCACATGTTTAGAGATGAAGGTGTCGATAAAAATAAAATACGGACATGAGGGCATCATGATCATTCTTAGAACAACAACTTATATAATTCTTGTCATATGATATCTTATGCTAGAGTAATAATTCAATCACAATATCAAGTATGAATCGTAAACTTCATTGAAAACTAACAAACTATAATCTCAGTCATTGAGGCAATTGCAATTTATCATAACATAGGAAAGAGTCAATGTATAAGAGCTTTTCAGCAAGTCCACATACTCAACTATCATATAATCTTTCACAATTGCTGACACTCACGCAATACTTATGGGTATGGAGTTTTAATCGGACACAGAGAAAGATAGGGGCTTATAGTTTTGCCTCCCAACGTTTTACCTCAAGGGTAATGTCAACAGTAATAGTTCATGAAAACTCACATCCAATTAGCCATATATACCAGGATCTTTCCAACATATTGTGCTTGCCAAAGGATAAAATGTAAAAAGGAAGGGTGAAGATCACCATGACTCTTATGCAATGTAGGAGATAAAAGTAAAAGATAGGCCCTTCGCAGAGGGAAGCAGAGGTTGTCATGCGCTTTTATGGTTGGATGCACAAAATCTTAATGCGAAAGAACGTCACTTTATATTGCCACTTGTGATATGGACCTTTATTATGCAGTCTGTCGCTTTTATTACTTCCATATCAACGATCGCATAAAGCTTATTTCCTCCACACCAATCAATCATACATATTTAGAGAGCAATTTTTATTGCTTTCACCGATGACAACTTACTTGATGGATCTTACTCAATCCATAGGTATATATGGTGGACTCTTATGGTAAGACTGGTTTAAGTGTATTTGGAAGCACAAGTAGTATCTCTACTGGGTGCAATGAATTTGGCTAGCATGAGGGAGAAAGGCAAGCTCAACATGTTGGAGGATCCAAGACAATATAATTTATCTCAGATGTAAGAAAACATAACCCATTATGTTGTCTTCCTTGTCCAATGTCAACTCTTTAGCATGTCATATTTTAATGAGTGCTCACAATCATAAAAGATGTCCAAGATAGTATATTTATATGTGAAGACCTCTCTTTCTTTATTACTTCCTATTAATTGCAACGATGACCAAAACTATGTTTGTCAACCCTCAATAACTTTTATTCATCATACTCTTTCTATGTGAGCTCATTACTCTCCATAAGAGTCACATGATCTCTTTGTTTCTTTTTATTTCTTTCTCTTTTCTTTTATTCACTTAGGATCATGGCAAAATAATCAAGCCCTTGACTCAACACTAATCTTTATTATATAGCTCATGGACTCGATTACATAGAAGGATAATAAAGCAAAACTCACAACTAGATCATACTAAGAACTTTTATTCTACTAGATCAAGATATTACCAAAAGGATCGAACTAAGAAAAACGGTAAAGATAAAAGTGATGGTGATACGATACCGGGGCACTCCCCCAAGCTTGGCAGTTGCCAAGTGGAGTGCCCATACCATGTGATTATGTCTCCTTTGTTGGTGAAGAAGGTGGGGATGTTGATGATGGATAGTCGCACATTGAGCGTAGGAGGTCTTCTAACTTGCGGATAATGCCCTTGAGTGCGATGATGTGCTCCTTCAACAAAATATTTTCACGTGTGAGATACTTATTTTGTATACGAGCTAACTCAATCATCTTGAAAGCTTCGATTTCTGTTGGGGTAAGAAGATTGTGATCCAGTTGAAGGGTGTCTCTGTTGCCGGAACTTGGTCCTCCATGGCCTTCTTGATCCCTTCATCCTTGTTGATCTCCATGGGTTCTTCTCTCTTCAGCTCTATCTTCATTAGCCAAGCATCGTTGCCCTCATGGTTGGAGGAGGAGGGAGACGACATAGTGCCTGGCCTTGACAACCCTGACAGAAAACAGCTCGAAACAAAGACAGGAGATTTTTGCGTGATACGGGAGTCAAAACCCCCGGGAGATTATATAATGAATTTTTACCGACCAAAATACGTGTCGTGCAGAAAACGGAGTCCGGAGAGCACACGAGGTGCCCACGAGGTAGGGGGCGCGCCCTCCACCCTCGTGGAGCCCTCGTGTCCTTCCGGACTGCTGCTTATTTTTCTATTTTTCTAAATATTCCAAAACGGAGAAATATTGCCTTAAACATGTTTTGGAGTCGGTTTACTTACCGTACCACATACCTATTCCTTTTCGGAGTCTGAAGCATTCCGGAAAGTGTCCTTTATGTATTCCTCCGGGGTTATGGTTTCAATAACATTGGTTTCAACATTTATGGGATTACCTGAGATATAATGTTTGATTCTTTGACCATTTACCACCTTCGGATTTGTGCCTTCGAAGTTGTTGATTTTTATGGCACCGGAACGGATAGACCTCCTCGATAACGTAGGGACCTTCCCATTTAGAGAGAAGTTTTCCTGCAAAAAATCTTAAACGAGAGTTGTATAGCAATACATAATCACCTACATTAAACTCACGCTTTTGTATCTTTGTCATGCCATCTTTTAACTTTTTCTTTAAACAACTTGGCATTTTCGTAGGCTTGGGTTCTCCATTCATCAAGTGAGCTAATATCAAATAACCTCTTCTCACCGGCAAGTTTAAAATCATAGTTGAGCTCTTCAATAGCCCAATACGCCTTATGTTCTAGTTCGAGAGGTAAGTGACATGCTCTTCCATAAACCATTTTATACGGAGACATACCCATAGGATTTTTGTATGCAGTTCTATAAGCCCATAATGCATCATCATGTTTCTTGGACCAATTCTTTCTAGACCTATTAATAGTCTTTTGCAAAATTAATTTGATCTCTCTATTGCTCAACTCTACTTGACCACTAGACTGTGGGTGATAAGGAGATGCAATTCTATGATTAAAATCATACTTAGCAAGCATTTTATGGAAAGCACCATGAATAAAATGTGAACCACCATCAGTCATTAAATATCTAGGGACTCCAAACCTTGAAATAACTTCTTTAAGCATTTTAATAGAAGTGTTATGATCAGCACTACTAGTTGGAATAGCTTCTACCCACTTAGTAACGTAATCAACAGCAACTAAAATATGTGTATAACCATTAGAGGAAGGAAAAGGTCCCATATAGTCAAAGCCCCAAACATCAAATGGTTCAATAACAAGTGAATAATTCATAGGCATTTCTTGACGTCTACTAATATTACCAATTCTTTGACATTCATCACAAGATAAGACAAACTTACGGGCATCCTTGAAGAGAGTAGGCCAATAAAAACCAGATTGAAGTACCTTATGTGCAGTTCTATCTCCAGCATGGTGTCCTCCATAAGCTTCGGAGTGACACTTGCGTAGGATCTGTTCCTGTTCATGCTCAGGTACACAACGTCTAATAACACCATCTACTCCTTCTTTATAAAGATGTGGGTCATCCCAAAAGTAATGCCTCAAATCATAGAAGAACTTTTTCTTTTGCTGGTATGTGAAACTAGGTGGTATAAACTTAGCAACAATGTAATTAGCATAATCAGCATACCATGGAGCAGTATGAGAAGCATTTATGACATTTAATTGCTCATCAGGAAAGCTATCATCAATAGGTAGTGGGTCATCAAGCACATTTTCTAACCTAGACAAGTTGTCTGCAACGGGGTTCTCAGCTCCTTTTCTATCAACAATATGCAAATCAAATTCTTGTAGCAAGAGAACCCATCTAATAAGTCTAGGTTTAGCATCTTTCTTTTCCATAAGATATTTAATAGCAGCATGATCAGTGTGAATAGTTACTTTAGAATCAACAATATAAGGTCTAAACTTATCACAGGCAAATACAACTGCTAAGAATTCTTTTTCGGTAGTAGCATAATTTCTTTGAGCATTGTCTAGAGTTTTACTAGCATATTGAATAACATTTAGTTTCTTATCAACTCTTTGTCCTAGAACAAGCACCTACAGCATAATCACTAGCATCACACATAATTTCAAAGGGTAAATTCCAATCAGGTGGCTGAACAATAGGTGCAGAGATCAATGCTTTCTTAAGTATTTCAAATGCTTCTACACAATCATCATCAAAGACAAATGGTATATCTTTTTGTAATAAATTAGTCAGAGGCCGAGAAATTTTTGAGAAGTCCTTAATGAACCTCCTATAAAACCGGCATGACCAAGGAAACTTCTTATACCTTTGATGTCCTTGGGACATGGCATCTTCTCAATAGCATCAACCTTGGCTTTATCAACCTCAATACCTCTTTCAGAAACTTTGTGCCCCAAGACAATACCTTCATTAACCATAAAGTGGCACTTTTCCCAATTCAAGACAAGATTAGTTTCTTCACATATCTGCAAAACTCGATCAAGGTTGCTCAAGCAATCATCAAAAGAATATCCATAGACGGAGAAATCGTCCATGAAAACCTCACAAATCTTTTCACAAAAGTCAGAGAATATAGCCATCATGCATCTTTGAAAGGTAGCAGGTGCATTACATAAACCAAAAGGCATACGTCTATAAGCAAAAGTACCAAAAGGGCAAGTAAAAGTAGTCTTTGATTGATCTTTGGCTGACACCGGTATTTGAGAGAAACCAGAATAACCATCTAGAAAGCAAAAATGTGTATGTTTGGATAATCTTTCTAGCATTTGATCGATAAAAGGTAAGGGGTAATGATCCTTTTTAGTAGCCTTATTTAATTTGGAAATCAATTACCATCCTATAACCAGTAATAATTCTTTGAGGAATCAATTCATCTTTATCATTAGGAACAACAGTAATACCTCCCTTCTTAGGGACACAATGGACAGGACTTACCCACTGACTATCAGCAACGGGGTAAATTATACCTGCCTCAAGGAGCTTTAGTATCTCCTTTCTTACCACTTCTTTCATTTTAGGATTCAGCAGCGTTGATGATCACGAACTGGTTTAGCATCTTCTTCCAAATTAATTTTATGTTGACATAGAGTGGGACTAATGCCCTTAAGATCATCAAGAGTATACCCAATAGCAGCATGGTGCTTCTTTAGAGTTTTCAATAATCTCTCTTCCTCATGCTCTGAAAGGTTAGCACTAATAATAACAAGATATATCCTTTTCTCATCAAGATAAGCATATTTAAGAGTACCAGGTAATGGTTTAAGCTCAAACACGGGATCACCCTTGGGTGGAGGAGGATCCCCTAGGATTTCAACAGGTAAATTGGTTTTCAGAATAGGTTCCTGTTTAAAGAATACTTCATCTAATTCCCTCTTTCATTCATAAACATATCATTTTCATGGTCTAGCAAATATTTTTGTTCTAAAGGATGCACCTAGGAGGTACGGCAATAGAAGCAAGACCAATAATTTCATCTTTACTAGGTAATTCTTCTTCACGGTGTTGTCTACTAAATTTAGAAAAATTAAATTCATGAGTCATATCATCTAAACCGAACAGTAACAACATCTCCTTTTGCAATCTATGGTAGCATTAACAGTATTTAAGAAGGGTCTACCAAATATAATGGGACAAAAGCTATCTTGTGGGGAACCAAGAACAAGAAATCAGCAGGATATTAGTTTTCCCACACAAGACTTCAACATCTCTAACAATTCCCATTGGTGAAATAGTATCTCTATTAGCAAGTTTAATTGTGACAATCAATATCTTTCTAACTCAACAGGTGCAATGTCATGCATAATTTCTTGTATAAGTCAATAAGGTATTGCACTAGCACTAGCACCCATATCACATAAGCCATGATAACAATGATCTCCTATTTTAACAGAAATAACAGGCATGCCTATCACAGGTCTAGGTTTATCTGTATCATGAGGTTTAGCAATTCTAGCAGTTTCATCACAGAAATAAATAACATGCCCATCTATATTATCAGACAAGAGATCTTTAACAATAGCAATATTAGGTTCAACTTTAACTTGCTCAGGAGGTGTGTATGTTTTAATATTGCTTTTACGAACCATAGTTGAAGCTTTAGCATGATCCTTTATCCTAACAGGGAAAGGTGGTTTCTCAACATAAGAAGTAGGAACAATAGGATCATTATAAGTGACAATCTTTTCTTCAACTTTAATAGGTGCAGCTACTTTTACTTCTATGGGAGGATGATATTTAAACCACTTCTCCTTAGGGAGATCAACATAAGTAGCAAAAGATTCACAGAAAGAAGCTACTATCTCAGAATCAAGTCCATATTTAGCGCTAAACTTACGGAAAATATCGGTATCCATAAAAGATTTAACACAATCAAAACTAGGTGTCATACCTGACTCCTTACCATTGTCGAGGTCCCAATCTTCGGAGTTGCGTTTAATTCTTTCCAATAAATCCCATTTGAATTCAATAGTCTTCATCATAAAAGAGCCAGCACAAGAAGTATCAAGCATGGTGCGATTGTTATCAGAAAGCCGAGCATAAATTTTTTGAATAATCATTTCTCTTGAGAGCTCATGATTGGGGCATGAATATAACATTGATTTAAGCCTCCCCCAAGCTTGAGCGATGCTTTCTCCTTCGCGAGGCCAAAAATTATATATATAATTGCGATCACGATGAACAAGATGCATAGGATAAAACTTTTGATGAAATTCCAATTTCAATCGTTTGTAGTTCCAAGACTCCATATCATCACATAGCCTATACCATGTCGATGCATCTCCCCTCAAAGATAAAGGGAAGACCTTCTTCTTAACAACATCTCCGGGTACACCTGCAAGCTTAAATAATCCACAAACTTCATCCACATATATTAGATGCTCATCAGGATGTTTTGTTCCATCTCCTAAAAAAGGATTAGCTAGCAGTTTTTCTACCATACCCAAAGGAATTTCAAAGCAAGCATTTTCATTTTCAGTAGGTTGAGGAGCAACTCTTTGCTCTACTGGTCGGGGTGAAGATACCCCGAACAAGCCCCTCAGAGGATTACTTTCCATAGTAACAAGTGACAGTAAATTTCAGCACACTATATAAATTTTTCCTTACCAAATTCCACCTACCAAAGGCGCTTCACTCCCCGGCAACGGCGCCAGAAAAGAGTCTTGATGACCCACAAGTATAGGGGATCTATCGTAGTCCTTTTAAAGTAAGAGTGTCGAACCCAATGAGGAGCAGAAGGAAATGATAAGCAGTTTCCAGCAAGGTATTCTCTGCAAGTACTGAAATAAGTGGTAACAGATAGTTTTGTGATAGGATAATTTGTAACGAGCAACAAGTAACAAAAGTAAATAAAGTGCAGCAAGGTGGCCCAATCCTTTTTGTAGCAAAGGACAAGCCTGGACAAACTCTTATATGATGTAAAGCGCTCCCGAGGACACATGGGAATATCGTCAAGCTAGTTTTCATCACGTTCATATGATTCGCGTTCGGTACTTTGATAATTTGGTATGTGGGTGGACCGGTGCTTGGGTGCTGCCCTTACTTGGACAAGCATCCCACTTATGATTAACCTCTATTGCAAGCATCAAATACAACAAAAGTATTAAGGTAAACCTAACCATAGCATGAAACATATGGATCCAAATCAGCCCCTTACGAAGCAATGCATAAACTAGGGTTTAAGCTTCTGTCACTCTAGCAACCCATCATCTACTTATTACTTCCCAATGCCTTCCTCTAGGCCCAAATAATGGTGAAGTGTCATGTAGTCGACGTTCACATAACACCACTAGAGGAGAGACAACATACATCTCATCAAAATATCGAACGAATACCAAATTCACATGACTACTAATAGCAAGACTTCTCCCATGTCCTCAGGAACAAACGTAACTACTCACAAAGCATACATGTTCATAATCAGAGGGGTATTAATATGCATATAGGATCTGAACATATGATCTTCCACCAATTAAACCAACTAGCATCAACTACAAGGAGTAATTAACACTACTAGCAACCTACTAGCACCAATCCCGGACTTGGAGACAAGAATTGGATACAAGAGATGAACTAGGGTTTTGAGATGAGATGGTGCTGATGAAGATGTTGATGGAGATTGCCCTCTCCCGATGAGAGGAGCGTTGGTGATGACGATGGCGATGATTTCCCCCTCCGGGAGGGAAGTTTCCCCGGCAGAACAGCTCCGCCAGACCCTAGATTGGTTCCGCCAAGGTTCCGCCTCGTGGCGGCGGAGTTTCGTCCGAGAAGATGGCTTATGTTTTTTTCCCATCGAAGAGTCCATATAGCAGAAGATGGTCACCGGAGGGCCACCAGGGGGCCCACGAGGTAGGGGGCGCGCCCAGGGGGTAGGGCGCGCCCCCACCCTCGTGGGCAGGGTGTGGCCCCCCTGGTGAAGTTCTTGCGCTCAATGTTTTTTTATATATTTGGAAAACATCATCCGTGAAGTTTCAGGACTTTTGGAGCTGTGCAGAATAGGTCTCTAATATTTGCTCCTTTTCCAGCCAGAATCCCAGCTGCCGGCATTCTCCCTCTTTATGTAAACCTTGTAAAATAAGAGAGAATAGGCATAAGTATTGATAATAATAACAGCCCATAATGCAATAAATATTGATATAAAAGCATGATGCAAAATGGCGTATCAGTAATCCAGGCAACTGATTATCGGAGGCCTTATCTACAGAGTATCGGACTCCCTTCAAAAAGGGTACGCTTACTCGTCGGTAAAAATTCATTATATAATCTCCCGAAGGTTTTCACCACCGTACCAAGCACATATCTTCTGTCTTTGTTTCGAGCTGTTTTTCTGACAGATCTAGATCGCCATGACGTCTTCATGTGCCCCCAAGGACAAGTTCTTCGAGAAGGTCGTCAACCCCTACCTCGCGGAGGTGCTGCAACACCCTCAAACCATTGAGATGCGTGAGGGGTTGCTGCACATCCGCGATGTTGAGGGACCAAGGAGGACCGGAAGCGTGGAGACAAGACTCGAAGGAATGGAGCAACAAGTTTTCAAGTGCCAGGCGATGGTGGAACATGGACTCGACGCCAACCACATAATGATCATGGAGTTCACCAACAACACCAATCTAGATGCCAGGAACACCGGGGAGACCATCTTCAAGCTTCACGAGAAAATCGAGCATCTCCAAGCCCAGATCTATGACCTACAAAACCAAAACTGTGAGTATGAATATAGATTCAAGAGGATGAGTTTGGCTGCAGATTCGAGGATCCCAGAGAATCGATCATCCTTCTAAGATGGTGAGCCTATGCCTTGGAAGATGGACGACAAGCCTACATCATCAACAACTCCATCATCACCACCTCCGAGGAAGGAGAAATAAACACATGGGTATGGGCACTCCCCTCGGCAACTGCCAAGCTTGGGGGAGTTCCCTGATATCGTATCACCATCACACTTTTATCTTTACCGTTTTTCTTAGTTCGATCCTTTTGGTTATATCTTGATCTAGTAGAATAAAGTTGTAGTAAGATCTAGTTTTGAATTTTTCTTTATGATCCTTTTATGTAATCGAGTCCGTGAGCTATATATAATAAAGATTAGTTATGAGTCAAGGGCCTGATTATCTTGCCATGATCTGGAGGGAATAAAAATAAAAGAGAAGAGCAAGAATAAAAAGAAATAAAGAGATCATATGGATCTTATGGAGAGTAATGACTTCACATATAAAGGGTATGATGAATAAAATTTGTTGAGATTTGACAAACATAGTTTTGGTCATCGTTGCAATTAATAGGAAGTAATAAAGAAAGAGAGGTTTTCACATATAAATATACTATCTTGGACGTCTTTTATGATTGTGAGCACTCATTAAAATATGACATGCTAAAAAGTTGACGTTGGACAAGGAAGACAACGTAATGGGTTATGTTTTCTTACATCCGAAATAAATTATATTGTCATGGATCATCCAACATGTTGAGCTAGCCTTTCCCCCTCATGCTATCCAAATTCTTTGCACCAAGTAGAGATACTACTTGTGCTTCCAAATATCCTTAAACCCAGTTTTGCCATGAGAGTCCACCATATCTACCTATGGATTGAATAAAATCCTTCAAGTAAGTTGTCATGTTGCAAGCAATAAAAATTGCTCTCTAAATATGTATTATTTATTAGTGTGGAGAAAATAAGCATTATATGATCTTGTGATGTGGAAGCAATAAAGGCGACGGACTACATAATAAAGGTCCATATCACAAGTGGCAATATAAAGTGATGTTCTTTTGCATTAAGATTTTGTGCATCCAACCATAAAAGCACATGACAACCTCTGCTTCCCTCTGCGAAGGGCCTATCTTTTACTTTTGTCTTATACCTTATACAAGAGTCATAGTGATCTTCACCTTTCCTTTTTACATTTTATCCTTTGGCAAGCACATTGTGTTGGAAAGATCCATATATATATATATATATATATATATATATATTGGATGTAAGTTTTCATGAACTATTATTGTTGACATTACCCTTGAGGTAAAAGGTTGGGAGGAAAACTATAAGCCCCTATCTTTCTCTGTGTCCGATTAAAACTTCATACCCATAAATATTGCGTGAGTGTTAGCAATTGTGAAAGACTAAATGATAGTTGAGTATGTGGACTTGCTGAAAAGCTCTTATATTGACTCTTTCTGATGTTATGATAAATTGCAATTGCTTCAATGACTGAGATTATAGTTTGTTAGTTTTCAATGAAGTTTCTGATTCATACTTGAAATTGTGAATGAATTGTTACTTTAGCATAAGAAATCATATGACAATATATATATATATGTTGTTGTTCTAAGAATGATCATGATGCCCTCATGTCTGTATTTTATTTTATCGACACCTCTATCTCTAAACATGTGGACATATTTTTCGATATCGGCTTTCGCTTGAGGACAAGCGAGGTCTAAGCTTGGGGGAGTTGATACGTCCATTTTGCATCATGCTTTTATATCGATATTTATTGCATTATGGGCTGTTATTACACATTATGTCACAATACTTATGCCTATTCTCTCTTATTTTACAAGGTTTACATGAAGAGGGAGAATGCCGGCAGCTGGAATTCTGGGCTGGAAAAGGAGCAAATATTAGAGACCTATTCTGCACAACTCCAAAAGTCCTGAAACTCCACGGAAGTCAGTTTTTCAGAATATATAAATATTGGGCGAAGGAAGCACCAGAGGGGGGCCACCCACCATCCACGAGGGTGGGGGCGCGCCCTACCCCCTGGGCGCCCCCTGCCTCGTGGGCCCCCTGGCAGGCCTCCGGTGCCCATCTTTGGCTATATGAAGTCTTTCGCCCTGGAAAAAATCATAAGCAAGCACGGGACGAAACTCCGCCGCCACGAGGCGGAACCTTGGCGGAACCAATCTAGGGCTCCGAGGAGCTGTTCTGCCGGGGAAACATCCCTCCGGGAGGGGGAAATCATCACCATCGATCCTCTCATCGGGAGGGGTCAATCTCCATCAACATCTTCACCAGCACCATCTCATCTCAAACCCTAGTTCATCTCTTGTATCCAATCTTTGTCCAAACCTCAGATTGGTACCTGTGGGTTGCTAGTAGTGTTGATTACTCCTTGTAGTTGATGCTAGTTGGTTATACTTGGTGGAAGATCATATGTTCAGATCCTTTATGCATATTAATACCCCTCTGATTATGAACATGAATATGATTTGTGAGTAGTTACGTTTGTTCCGAGGACATGGGAGAAGTCTTGCTATAAGTAGTCATGTGAATTTGGTATTCGTTCGATATTTTGATGAGATGTATGTTTCTTTCCTCTAGTGGTGTCATGTGAACGTCGACTACATGACACTTCACCATTGTTTGGGCCTAGGGGAAGGCATTGGGAAGTAATAAGTAGATGATGGGTTGCTAGAGTGACAGAAGCTTAAACCCTAGTTTATGCGTTGCTTCGTAAGGGGCTGATTTGGATCCATATGTTTCATGCTATGGTTAGGTTTACCTTAATACTTCTTTTGTAGTTGTGGATGCTTGCAAGAGGGGTTAATCATAAGTGGGATGCTTGTCCAAGGAAGGGCAGTACCCAAGCACCGGTCCACCCACATATCAAATTATCAAAGTACCGAACGCGAATCATATGAGCGTGATGAAAACTAGCTTGACGATAATTCCCATGTGTCCTTGGGAGCGCTTTCCTTTATATAAGAGTTTGTCCAGGCTTGTCCTTTGCTACAAAAAGGATTGGGACCATCTTGCTTGCACCTTATTTACTTTTGTTACTTGTTACCCGTTACAAATTACCTTATCACAAAACTATCTGTTACCGATAATTTCAGTGCTTGTAGAGAATACCTTACTGAAAACTGCTTATCATTTCCTTCTGCTCCTCGTTTGGGTTCGACACTCTTACTTATCGAAAGGACTACGATAGATCCCCTATACTTGTGGGTTATATACCGATGACAAAGGGAACAACGTATGTTGTTATGCGGTTTGACAAATAAAGATCTTCATAGAATATGTAGGCACCAATATGAGTATCCGGGTTTCACTATTCGTTATTGACCAGAGATGATTCTCGGCCATGTCTACATAGTTCTCGAACCCGTAGGGTCCGCACGCTTAACGTTCGATGACGATATGTATTGTGAGTTATGTGATTTGATGTATCGAAGGTTGTTCGGAGCCCCGGATGTGATCACGGACATGAAGAGGAGTCTCGAAATGGCCGAGACATAAAGATTGATATATTGAAGGTTATGTTTGGACACCGGAAAGGTTTCAGATAGGTTCAGACATTTTCCGGAGTACCGGGGGGTTACCGGAACCCCACGGAGGGTTAATGGGCCTTCATGGGCCTTAGTGGAAGAGAGGAGGAGGCGGCCAGGGAGGCGCGTATCAGATTACGGGTTCCAGAAAAATCCTTGACGTTCGAACTCTGGGGTGCGCACGAAGATCTCTCTACCCCTAGCTCACGCTCTCGCCATGATCTCAAAGCCTAGCTCGTCGAACCCGAGGAACAAGGGAAACAAGAGTTTATACTAGTTCGGGCCACCGATGTGGTGTAATACCCTACTCAAGTGTGGTGTGATGGATTGCCTTGTAGGCTGGGGATGAACAAGTACAAGGGAAGAACAACCTCCTGAGGAGAGGCGTTCTCAAGCTCGATGAGCTTGTGTGGTTGGGGATGATCTGAACGATCTGTCCAAGATCAGTCCTTTCCCCCATGGTGGTGGATAGTCCTATTTATAGAGGCCCGGGTCCTCTTCCCAAATATCAGCCGGGAAGGGATCCCACAACGGCCAATTTGAAGGGGGACAACTAGTACAAGTTATCCTGACAAAAGGTGGTCTTCTCCTGCCAAAGGCTCTGGTGGTGACGCCGGCGTGGGCTCCGTGATGACCTCCGCCCTGTCGTCCTGCTGGTCATGGTCTCGTTGCACCGATATGGAAACCTTTGCCTGATGCCTCGGGACTCCTCGTCTGCACCTGCCCCTTTAGCACCAAAGAGGCAACCAGTACTCTGCGCGCGCTGGCGCCCGCCTGGCCTTGGTCGTCATGGCTCACGTCACGGAAACCTCACGAGGTTCCCCTCGCCTTGATCTCTCCACTCCTCGCAAGCTAGCCTAGTGAGGCTACCCCTGAGGAGGTCTTGTGTCATCCGCCTTGCGAGGCTTGGCCCCTCGCGAGGGTCTTGATTGTTTGCTGATGAAGATGAGCCGTACCAGGCTGCTGGATGAGCCACGCCCTGGGCCGCAGGCAGGCAAGTCTGGGCACCGCCGTTCCCCGAATGCCGACAGCAGCCCCCGGGCCCAAGGTGCGCTCGTGCTTGGCTTCGAGGCGAAGCCAAGGGCCCCAATAGCCTGCGGCCTTGATTGACGCATGGCGGTTGACGAGACATGGGCGCCTCCACTTCCCCACGCGGCGTTGATCTCCGTCTGGCTAGGCAGCCACTGTCGCCTACACAGCTCTGCTTCCATTACAGGCAACGCGCTTCGTAGGTCCCTCATCTTAGATAGCAGGTCCCCTCCCCTAGTCCAATCTGTAGCGACCTGACCCGAATGGATCATGTCTACTGTGCTACGGTGTCATCCCTGGATCAGTAATGCTGACACCACACATTACATCGAGGTTTTATAGCAGAGTTGCAATCACACACTTATTACATCGATGGCTCAAAAAGAACTTATTACAATAAATATGGCTGAAGGCCATCTAATAACGATAACAGCGGAAGGCTCGAAAGATAAATGGGTCCATCAACTCCAGCGGCATCACTGAGTATAGGGCCATGACCTAAAAGCTCTTTACTCGTCGTCTGGAAAGTCTGCGACATGAGAAGTTGCAGCCCAAAAACGGGTCAGCACATGGAATATGCTGGCAAAGTAACACATAGAGAGTAACGGAATGAAACAGCTATACTATATGCACATATGGCTGGTGGAAAGCTCTATGGTTACAGTTTTGCGTAAAGCCAATTTTTCCCTACTGCAAAGGAATAAATTTATTTAACTATCTTGGTGGTTGTGAAACATTGAGAATGGTTGACAGCATTCTCAATCCCAATTAAAAATAATTAAAACCCAACAACATTAATTAGAAGTAACATGTTGAGATTCACTCGATATTCAAGTACTAGATACTCAAGATGTCCATAACCGGGGACACGGCTAATCATGATTAGTTTGTACACTCTGCAGAGGTTTGCGCACGTTTCCCCACAAGACCCGATCGCCTCCGTTTGATTTCTCGCACTACATGGTGTTTGAGAAGACGGATGACCGAGACACAGTCTTTCAGAAGCGCTAGCACCTTACATGTGGGGTAGACCGTACCACCTACAACCCCTACATCTGCTAGTCCACCCCGTAAGAGTTCGCACAACTTAGTCAACTATGCCAGAGCCCATAATGGCTTGTGGCTGCACACGGAAGTTTCTAGCATGAAAGATCTTATGATCCCTTTGAGCCTGGGTGGCGGTCCAAAAAAAACAGGCAAGTCCTGATAGACATCAGGTGCCTCAATCCACCCAGATGTGTGTTTAAGTTGCCACCTTAGATAAACCTTTTAAAATTATCAACTCACATCTGTAATGGATATCACTCACCCAATCCACGTCTACTAGCATAGCATGGCATAATAATAAGCAAACGTAGAAGTAACTCCCAAAGGTTTCATAATAATACAGGTAATAGGTACTACCTCATCTACTTCCCATCCCACAATTTAATTAGATCCTAATCATGCAATGTGTGAGGATTGATCTAATGCAATAAAACATGGGTTGTAGAAAAGGTATGATCAAAGTGTTACTTGCCTTGCTGATGATCCGCGAGTCTAGGGTTTCGAAGTAACAAGCGGCGCAATCCGGGTAATCTATCGCAGACAAACAACAAGCACACAATAAGTACTCATCTAATGCACAGGTAAAACTCGAACAAGAGAACGAACCAGAAAGTTCAACTTAAGAACTCCGGTTGCAAAGAAAGAACGAACCGAACAAAGCAACGGAAAACAAACGGCGGAAGAAAACAACTCGGTTCTAGCAAGTTGAAACTAGGTCAAATTTTTATCGGGGCAAAAGCTTGTTCAAGTTGATTAGACGGAACTCCAGGCGCTTGAATCACCTGATTCCGATAAACGAGCAAAAAAAGACTAGAAAGAAGATCGGGATCTAAGATCGCGATCGCGGAATAAATCCGATGAAAGAAAAAGAAGAACGGTTAAACGAACGGACGTCGTTAACCTAGAAAAATCCAGTGATCACGTTCGTTAGGACGAACGGTCCGGCGAACGGTCCAAAGACAACTAGATCCGCGAAGAAAACGAATCCGATCTAGGGTTTCGGAGAAGAAAAACCGAACGAAAAACCGATCTAGAAAACC